>NC_056748.1:687250430-687320430 GCF_019279795.1 Protopterus annectens
TGCCCTGCTTAAAAAGAAAGCTATATTTAACGTTTCACCATCTGAAAAGGCCTTGAACCCAGCTCCTGTAACATTCTGCTAGGATCATTATTCATGGTGCTCCTTTTAATCTGTATAGGATATGATCTGATTCAGTTAGCAAAAACAATTGCAGTAGATCTGTTGTTTAGCATATTGCAAATGTTAACGTTTTACTAAGGAAAGCCCAAAACTTTTAATGTACCATATAGAAAATTCCATTTAAAAGTATCAACTGTTTTTTTTTTTTTTTTTTTGGAAGTCAGCAAGCATCATAGCTAAGTTTGTGTCCAGAGGCAACGCATATTCCTGCATATTAAGACAGTCTGATCAGATCAGGGCCACCCCTCCTTCCCTTGATGAATCCCTGCTGCATTATGGAAATCAATCTGCCTGTCACTTTTCCATTCTCTTAGCTAAGATTTTCATGAAAATTCTGATTTTCTGGTTCATCAGTCCGATTGGTCTATAACTATTAACATCAAGAGTATCCTTCCATTCTTTGTGTAAAAAGATTACCTGCACACAGAACATCTGTGCTATAACCCCCCCCCCCTTCTAAAACACAGTAAAGTTTAAAGTGCCCCTTTATAAGATCTTTGCTATTCCAGTCAGAGTTCTGTTGGTAAACCATCTGGTCTCAGTGCCTTTCCCATTTTAAGGCTTGCTGTCTCTCTGACAATTTCTTCCTTTATCTTTTTTGTCCAGTTTCTCGACCTCCCTCTATGAAGGTCTTCCTAGTTTTAGACTTGACAAGAAATCTTGAATTTGAATAATAAGCTTGCTTCTTTCTGTTGCCATGCCTTGATTAATCATTTCTGGCTGAGCCAACATAACTCCTTCCTTATCTAGTGTGGGTATTAAAACAGCTTTTGTCCTTCCTTCAACTCGCTTGCTAAAAACTTCAGTGAGAATTCTACAGGGTGAAAATTCTGATTCTCTAAGAAGTGCATTTTTTATGTTCTTTTTGAGTTGCATTATCTGACCTAAAATAAATTTGTCCTGGCATAACCCTTTACTGCACAACCAACCCTTGGTCCTTAACTCCCGCTATCATTGTGTCATCTGATTAGTTTTGTTTTTGCTTCTTATTTATACTTTCAGTCCAAACTTTGCTCTTAAATCTCTGCTATAGTTTTGCCTTTGAGTAGGAGAGTGGGCTTAAGATGACTTTATTATAGTAAACGAAAGCCTGTTCCTTTGCTATTATCAGCTCTTGCATCATGCTCATAATTCTATGAGTGGAGGATGTTGTGAAAGCTAGGGCTGATTGGTTTGATCCAAGATTTAGTTATAGCTGCAATGTGCACATTGTAGGAGGAAAGGAAGGTACTTGTATAGCTGCGTTTGTTGACAATGTTTTCTGCATTGATATTGGTACAGGAGATATAGAAGTCTGTGCAGTTTGTTGATGAAGATGAGTGATGGTATGGTCTGGGTTTAGTTTCAATGCCACTTCTTATAAAGAGTATTAGAAGGGTTGAGGTGAATTTTTAGAGATATTTAGGGATTTTGATATGGATGGAATGAGTGTATGTTTTTAGTGGGGAGAGTTATGGACAGAAAAATATGTTTATGAAGGGGGTGTTATTGGGGAATGGAATGGAAAGGGGTGATTTTGTCATTGGAAAGGTACAGCAGTGTGTGGGAAAGACTGTCAGATTGATGGGCGTAATGACAATACAGATGTGGATTATGTATAGATGGGAAATAAGCCTCCTGGGTAGAAGTACAGCAATGAGCAGAAGGAGAGTGAGAAGGGGGGGGGGGTCAGTGATCGTATAAACAGAGGGATGGAGTTATGAGTGGTAGCAATGCTTAAGGGCTGGTCTGAACTGAAGTGTTTCTCAATGACTGATTTTTGTGGAACAAGAAAGAGTACTGTATACTGTGGCATTTCTGTACTTAATAGGCATGACTTTAATCGGAGGGTTGGAGGGGATGGAGACTGGGTAGAGAACAGTATGTATAAAGATGAAACCCCAAAGGAGTGGCTTGGGAATTGTGGATAGGATTGAAGTGAAGTGAGCACCTCTTGCAAGCTGAAGAGAATCAATGTAGTCATGTGCATTAATGACAGAAAGTTGCATAGCCAGCATAGCTGTTGTCTTGATCAGTTTAAATGGAATTAACTGAAATGCTAATGTTGTGGCTGCCCAAAATAGCCTAGTGAAAGCAGTGCAGTAGATTAGGGGAGAGTTTGCAGTAAACCACAAAGGCATTCACAGCTGGTAGGTAACATCTTGTTATAAGCTGCACGTTAATATTTTGCAAAGTATCATAGTTTCCTTTCTAATACAAATGAGTTGTAATATGCCGTGCTTGGTTTTGCAAATGTAAATGCTATAAAAACAGCAGCCTAAGGCACACCTTTTTAAAATCAAAAGGCAGCTTATCTAGGAGCTTTCTCTAATAGGTGAGAGCATCCAAACTGGCTATAATTTCTATTAAGTGGAAAGAGGAAAGGTGTTTATTGAAGATTGAAGTAATTCCCAAGGTTACATAGTAATATTGAGAAGCAATAGGTTTGGATTAGTGAAAGATAGTCATGGAAGGTATTAAGGCACTCACCATCAGCTTATTGTGGGTTACAGGCTTTTACCAAGGATCGAGGGAATAGCCTGTGCAACCTGAAAAACAAAACAAGGAGGGGGCACAACAAAACAGGGGAGAGTAAAGATTTCAACACACAAACTAAAGCACTACTGGCGATTTCAGGCTGGGTGAGGAAAGTAAACAAATATTCTCTTGTCTGTGAGTGATATAGCTGCTTTCTGTTTTACATGCTTCATTTTGTTTTCTGTTTTAAGACATCTGCTTGGCCTGGATTTTTGTTCTGTGTGAGAGATAGACACTTAAATTATCCAGGCTACACATTTCACATGCTTTTTCATTGGCTAAATTGTTTCTTGAGTGGCACTTAAATACACAGTAGGTTTTTGTCTTTTGTGAAAAGATCTTAAGTTTGCATAAACTAAAAGCATATTTTAGAAATACATATTTGTAAGGACTCTTGGTCTTTTTTATAGAGTACTGATGGTCTCGAATTTAAAGAAGAATATAATTTTTTGACCACTGATGTAAAAGATTTGTGCATCTCTATTCTACAACTAATAACCAAAAATAAAGTGGAAACACTGAAGTACAAGTCCACCAATAACCACAAAAAACTTCAGTTGTAGTACCAGAATCACTAAAGCTGCCAGACGAAAATTCGACTTTTTTTTTCCAACCACAAAACAATAAGATTAAGTGCTTTCATTTCCTGTCTGGAAACGTCATCAGAATAATTTTACTACATCTTTACATTCTTTTTATAGACCCAACACCTTACCTATTGACTGTAACTAATTATATCACTTCCCTAAGTTAAATCTCTCTAATTTTACTATTTTATTACACAAAGTGTGAAAACATTGAGTAAATAGAATAAATTCAATATAAATCTCTTATTTGCACATATATCATAAAAAAATTACTAAGTTACTAAGTCTTAAAATTTATATAATTTGTATACCATAAGTCTACTGAATTACACAAAAAATATACAACAAAATATATATACATATACACAAAGAACAATATTGTTGTGTCTCATTATTTTTAATATTTGTAATATTAATCTGCTCTCATTTTTAATGCTGCAAGTAAGGAAACATGGTCATTAAGTCCAGGGGGCACACAGGCATCCAGTTGCAGTTGCCATATTAGTTCTCTCAACTCCAATTTAGTCTCCCAGTCACCCCCTCTATCACTTTGTAAAACCTGTTCTATAATCCAAAACTTAAAAGCCACTCTAGTACGTTACTGCGTGTGTACACAATGCATTAATTTCCTAAGTGTGCTCATATATTCTCTGTCTTAATGTACGTTCTGTTTTTCCAATAGAATATGAGCCACATTCTTTAGAGTGTGACAAGTATATCACTCCTTTTGTGTAACAATTATAATATCCCCTAGGGCGGAAAAAAGTCTTTGGGTTATTTAATGTTAAAGTAACTTGGTTGTATACAAAGGGTCACTGGGGACATCTCCCACATTTTTATGTTCCGTGTTTGTCTTTTCCATCTACCCTCGTTTCCTTCTCAGAAATATATTTCAATTTGGGGTTCTTTCTGTATCCAAATCTTAAGGGCCTTAAAAACACCTTTGGCTTATTAGGCATAGTAGAAAACATCCTCCAATTTTTTGTATAATATTCTTTATCCCTTTTGTATCCTGGTTATATGTTAGTATCATAAAAAGTTCTTTACCTTCATTTTTCTTATTACTATCAAGTTTATCACCTATTTCATGTTCATTCATCTTCTTGATTTTCTCTTTTTGTTCTTAATAGGGTCTTATCTTTGCTTCTCTAACCCCCCTTAACCTCTTTCTCAGCTCTCATAGTGATGTTTTTAGGGTAACCTCTTTCACTATATAGTACCGCAATATAATCTAGCTCATTGTTCATGTCTTCCTCCTCTGATGTCATGCGGACTGCCCTAATCATTTGTCCCTTTATTATGTTCTGTTTTTGTCTTTCTGGGTAATTACTACTATAATGTAAGTAGGAGTTTGAGAAGCATTCCTTTCTATGTACTTTAGAAATAAACCTCCCCTTGTCATTATCTTTTATAATAGCCACATCAAGATAGTGTACTTCCTGGTCCCATACCTAATGTGTAAATTCTAAAACTCGGTAGTGTTCCTAATGTATTCCATAAAGCCTTAAATATCTTGTCTAGATCATTTCCAAATAATACATATTTTGTCCAAGAACTGGTAGTAAGCCTTTATACTATCTTTGTAATGTGACTCAAAGACGTATCTTTTCTCCCAGTATAATACTATGTTCGCTAAAATGAGTGTGCATGCCGCTCCCAAAGCAACACGGTCTGTCTCATGATATAACTCACCCTGAAAATAAATGTACTTGTTCTTCAAAATGAGTTCTATACTCTCCAATATCAAATAGAATTCAGTAGGATTCAAAAAATTGAACTCTAACATTTCCTCTATCCATTGTAAACCAGGTTCATGTGGTATCACTGAGAAAAGATCTCTTACATCAGTAGTAATGAACAAATAATATGTTTTATATTCTATCTGTCCCATTTTTGACAAAAAAATCACGAGTCAATTAATATGTGAGAGTAAAGCTTATAAAAAGGTTTCAATTTTTTTTATCCACATAAATAGCTAATGGCTCAGTTTTTGAGCCTGCTGATGAAACCATGGGTCTCATCGGAGCATCCATTGGATTCTTGTGTGTTTTGGGTATTCCAAAAATACCAGGTATATACAGTTTAGCTACTTTCATAAAGTCAAATAGTTTCTTATCAATGGCGCCTTGTAACAGATTGTCCCCTAGTATTAAGTCTATCCTATGATATGCTATATTTAACTCGTTTCTAGAGACTTGATTATATCCATTACCTGTATTAAGTATCTCCAACATCTTAGCTGCATATTCCCATTGTTGCATAATTACCACGCCACAACCTTTGTCTGGTCTCATAATTCGTATATCATTGTTATCTCTTAAGTTAACCATTATGTTCCTTTCTTCCTCTGCTAAGTTTTTCCTACACCAGTCGTTGTTACTTTTGTAGTATGTCTTAATTTTGTTACATGTTATCATCTCAAAGTTATTTAATTCGGGTACTGGTGGTGGGTTAAATGTACTTTTCTTCTTAAGTGGGTCAATTTTCTTCTCATTGTGCCCTTGGAACATTGGCTCCAAATTCATTTTCCTTACAAACAACTTAATATCTAGTATTGTGTTTGCCAAGTTACCCCTCTTACTGGGTATAAATTTGAATAAGTTAAAATGTCCATAATCTAGCTCTATATCTGTATATTTGTATATACTGAAGTTCCCCAATTTATTAGTAAAACCTGTTTTTACCATCTCAAAAACATCCGTGCCTACCTTAAAGGTAGTTTTGTTAGTTAATCCTCCTATCTCCTGTTCCATTGGTTCCTCTGTTGAAAACCCTGGTTCTGCTGCCGATGGTTCCCCATCTGCTTCGTGCCCCCCTTTCGCTGTAGCTTGCGCATATGAGGGTTGCACTTGTAAATTCCATATCCTTTCTCATCTCCTCACTTGTATTTCTTCTAAAGGGGTTGCATCATTTATATTTTCATTTGGTCCATTGTGAACATGGTAGTTTGTTCTTTCATACCCATACCCTCCTTCTTGTCTCTTATACATATTTTGTGTACTTAAAAGGTATGCTTTCCCTTCCCTATAATCTTTTATATCCTGGTCTATCTTGCTAAGTTTCCTCTTCCAGTTTTTCATGTCTAAACTTTCAACATCCTTAAGCATAAGTGGATATTTCTTTCTATTCTCTCCAATACTAAAGAGCAAATCGTTATGTACTTTTTCATTCAGCTGTGCTATATCATCCCTTAATTCCTCCATGATTCTGTCCTTGTTCTTAATTATTTTTAAAATCACTAAACCACAATCGTTCAGTGCACCACAATTTCTTTAAAATATTCAGTTCTCTTTTCAACATTGTTGGGAAATTTGTTAAGTCGCAGTCCCCTTGGGACCTGTTTATGTTTTAAACAGTCATTCAAAAAAACAGTTGTCACATAACAATGCTCTATATTTACACATCTTATCTTTTAATTTGTGACACGTTCCTGCATAGGTCTCATTCTCAGTAACTGGTGTTGGGTCAAGGTTAAAATCATTTCTAGTTAACCAATTATCCAGATTTAAGTCTAAATATTTTCCCCATCCACTCATGTGTCCATAATTCTAACTCGTTTCTTGTCTACTAGTTTCTGTATCATTCGCCTGCTCTCCACTCATGCCATTGCTTCTCTTTTATGCTTATCTTCCTTATTGTCCCAGAAGTGATGTCATTCCACTATGGTTACCTTGGTAACAAGGAAGAGAGAACTCAGAGTCCATAGAGGCTCCCTGTTCATTTTCGTTCTGGGAGTAAACACTAATAAGTTTGGAAAGTTCACCCAAAAGTGATGAATTATACATAATTGTGCCAGACTGACTCTGTGAGGCTCCTCGTTCACTAGTATTTGCCATTCCACTATAATCCACTACTAATAATCAAAAAATAAAGTGGAAACACTGAAGTACAAGTCCATCAATAAGCACAAAAAAAAACTTTAGTTGTAGTACCAGGGTCAATAAGATGCCACACGAAAATTTGACTTTTTATTCCAACCACGAAACAATAAGATTAAGTGTTTTCATTTCCTGTCCATAAACTTCATCAGAATCATTTTACTACATCTTTACATTCTTTTTATAGACCCAACACCTTAACTATTGGCTGTAACTAATTACATCACTTCCTTAAGTTAAGTCTCACTAATTTTACCATTTTGTTACACAAAGTATGAAAACATTGAGTAAATAGAATAAATTCAATATAAATCTCCTATTTGCACATATATCATAAAAAGTTACTAAGTCTTAAAATAAATAAAATTTGTATACCATAAGTGTACTAAAATTATACAAAAAAATACAAAAAAAAATATATATATATATATATATATATATATATATATATATATATATATATATATATATATGTATGTGCAAAGTGCAATATTGGTGTGTGCCTCATTATTTTTAGTATTTATTTGCTCTCATTTTTCATGCTGGAAGTAAGAAAACATGGTCATTAAGTCTGGGGGTCACACAAGTGTCCAATTGCAGTTGCCATATTAGTTCTCTCAACTCCAGTTTAGTCTCCCAGTCACCCCCTCTATCACTTTGTAAAACCTGTTCTATAATCCAAAACTTAAAATCTGATCTAGTACATGTTCCTGTCTGTCTATACAATGCATTAGTATCTTTTTTTTCTGTTAATTAATTTCCTAAGTGTTCTTATATACGCTCTGTCTTAATGTACATTCTGTTGTTCCTATATAATCCTCTAGTAGCTATATTCCACACAATCTATGTATTGAGTGTATTTCTCTCCTCTTAAAGAAAAAGGGACCCATTGTTTCAGAAACAATGTTATTAGTATAATTATTGGATATAATTCTTACTAACAATTATATAATTTAAGAGGGTGATTATATTTACAGAAAAGTGGTGTTGCAATGGGCTCCCCTTCTGAGGGCAGCTTTGCAAATTTAGTTATGGCCTATTGGGAACATGAATATCTTTTTAGAAATAATGTTTGGAACAAAATGTATTATTATACTTGTTATTTGGACAATGTGTTTATTATACTGAAAGGGGATGAAGATGCGGCAACTGACCTCATGTACTATTTGGATAATACCACTGAATTTTTAAAGTTTACATATACTTTTCATTCAGATATCACCCCTTATTTGGATGTGGAGCTAAGAAAGGACTGCAGTCTTGGCAAATATAGAGTCAGAATATATAGGAAAAATACATATTCTAACACATTTCTTCATTTTTCAAGCTCACATCCATTCCATCAGAAACGGTCAGTAATAAAGGGCCAAATAATTGGAGCTGCCAGGATGGTTTCCCTGGAATATGACTTTATTTTACAAGTCAAAAATTTAAAGAACATGTGCAGTAGATGAGGATACCCAGGGGCCCTACTAGATACACTTATAGAATAAGTCGCCCACAAAACGAATATTGGACAATATAAACCTATTTTAGGTAACGTTTTAGAGAACAGTATTATTAATAATACTATAAATGAAAATGTTACTGATATTAACTTCAGTGTTAGTTTCAATACACTGTTTTCAGTAGATGCAATTCATTTTAGACATATCATTGGTAAAAACTGGAAGTTACTGGTCGATGATTCAAGTATTAGAAATAAAATAGACGAACATCCTAGATTTGTCTTTAAGAGGTGACTTAATTTTAAAAAACATGTTGGAACTTAAATGTGGGTCATTGCTTAAAAATCCGGGCCTGTTTAAATGTGAGGCATGTCCTTATTGTAAACATATGGAAATAGGAAGAAGCTTCTTTATTAATGATGAGATTTAATACCATGCACAAATTTAACTGCAATTCCAAGATGGTCGTAAATCTAGTTAAGTGCCAAGGCTTTACCAGTTATTATATTGGTAAGACCGAAAGTAAACTGATGGAACAGGTTTATTAACATTTGCATAGTATTACAAAGAAAATAATAGAAAATGCCTTAGCTAGCCATATTATTCATAACCCAGACTACTTTTTTAAGTTTAGGGTGATTGATCAAGTGACCTCTGATGTAAGGGGTGGGCCTTCCAGTTTAAAATAAAATAAACATGAATTATTTTGGCAGTTATGTTTAAATGCCCATAATTACCCTGGTCTCAATGACATATGTTCCATCAACTGTCTGTTAAAATTAAGGTATTTGGACAGATAGAGACATGGTGCAATATACTAATATGTATGTTTATGTGTGTATATATAATATATTTTGTAATTTATTATTAGTATAAGTGTATATATTTATTTTTACTGTAATTTTGGTCATTGCATTTTTAAGATAAATGAGTGTGATCATATGATTAGGAGGGAGGGAGTGTTTAAATGCTGTTCCTAATGGTTTTTCTATCTGAAGACGTTTGAGTAAAATATCAGATGAAAAGCGTTTAATTAAATTAGTCTTACTGGTTTTAGTGGAGGCTGTTCTGTGTTGTTCTTTTTTTCTTTTTTTTTTTTTTGTAGTTATAAACTGAAAGCACCTCTGGTATTTTTAAGCTGCCCACCCCTACCATAACTTCAGCTTAATAAGCTCCTGCCTTTCTACACAGCTGATAAGTTGAATTGTTTGCCTTTCCTTGTGCTTATATTGAAAAAGTGAATTTTGCCTTTCATTGTCTTTTCTGCTGATTTACTTGCTTTGACTTCATTATCTAGCTAGGTGTTAGGTAAAGTAATGTATTTTAGACTCTAGCAAGCACTTGTTCTTGCATCAAGAGGTCAGTGGATTTTCCATATAGTGCACCGAGAGATACCTGGTCTGTTTAGCCTGGGGAAACACTTGAGATTTCTACATGTAGTTTTATTAGCTTATTAATCAGCTTACCTTGTTTTTAGTGCCTTTATAAATTCTATACAATTAAGTGGCTCTTGGCTCATTTATACAAAGCAAAGTACTTTTATTGAATAAGCACACTTTTATAAGCTGTTTAAAGTACACTGCTGTTTCCTTGTCTTTAAATTTGTTTGTGGTAGCATTTCATTCAGGATACTGCTTTACTGTGCTTTTATATTTGAAGGACTAGGGTTACTGAAATAGTGGCAGTAGGTGCTTACCTGCTCTGTCTGATCTGGGAAACACACAAGAGCTCTAAGTGTTATTTGCACTTCTGTTACATACTGTGACTGTACTTTAGCAGTTTCCAAAAAAATTGTACTGCGTGCTGTTGCTTTAGGTAGTTAATTGCACTCTATTACATTTTATCTGTTAGCTGTAGGTCTGTTGTAGGTAGTTTGTGTGGTCTTCTTACACTTGGGCTCCAAACCAGCTATTCTACATTAAGAAGGTGTTTTTCTGCACCCTTGTGGCAGAAGTTTGCTGATCTAACTGTCTGATTTGGGGATTGCTGGTGGAAGGCTTACTGTGTGCTTTCCTGATTAGTAGTTAGCTTAAAACTTATTTTTCTTTGCTGGTATTTAAGCCTCGTGTTTGGAGAGTGATGTTCTTCATGCAGCAGTGGTAAGCAGTGCCCTGTATAGATTAAAAAGCCTAGAAGCTCAGTTTTTCCCTAAACTACTCACAGTGAAACCTCTGTTACTCTAGGAGCAGCTTAGTTGTGCACTGAGCAGCGTTGCCTTACTGATCAACTTTAGCCTACACAAAGTATAGGTTTCTCTTGTAGTCTTGGCACTACCATCGCAGTCCTGTCAAATTATCCCATTCCCTTCCCTAATAAAAAGCCTGCTATCATGGATGGGTAGTTTCCCATCATCTCTCTATCCAGTGTTATAGACATGGGCATCCTATGGTAATGCAGCACTTGTCTCATGTATACTGGCAGCCAGTAACTACTGAAACAAACAAATACTTTATGTGAGAGATATTGTTACACTATGAAATTGAAGGCAGGACTCTCACATACAAAGGTAACCACCATGAAAAACTCCAACAAATCTAACTTTGGGATCCTAAAAACAGAGGTGGCTAACTTCAAGGCATCCATGCAAATAGAAGGAGAAAACTGATGCGGAATAAGGTGATGACCCAAGACTGGAAAAACTCCCTTATCAGCCTCAACAAAAAGTTGAGATGCCTCATCAAATCCTCTAAATCTAGCTATGAAAACAGGATTGCAGCAGATAGTAAAGACAACCACAAGGCCTTCTACAGTTATGTAAAGAATCTCCACGACAATACCCAGATTTACTCTGAGCTACTGCATAACAGGACCTCCTATATCGAGCCAACAGATACTGCCAATATACTGGCCGACAGATTCAGTGCCAATTTTACCCCCCCAAAGGACCCATCACAATACCAGTAGATTGCCAGGCACCCAGTATTACTGCTGCACAGGTTAAAACAACACTGTCCAAGGCCAAGAATACAGCTTCTATGGGACCTGAGAATATCCCTGGCTGTGTTCTTCAGAGTGAACTGGCACCTCACCTGTGTGCCCTGTTCAACCACAGCCTCACCTCAGGCTTTATCCCTACCAAATGGCACACTGTTACAGTCATCCCTCTCCACAAAGGAGGACAGGTTACAAACCCTGGGAAGTATCTCCCCATTAGCCTGATGAGTCTGACATGCAAAGCAATGGAACGCATCATTATGGACATAATAAGGCTTTAGGGAATCTCCAAACTCTGGATCCCACACAGTTTGGTTTTGTGAAGAGTAGATCATGCCTGCTCAATCTGGTCAACTTCTTTGAGTCAGTCACCTGAGCTGTGGATGAAGGCAAGGTGGTTCATACAGCCTACCTTGATCTGGACAAGGCCTTTGATACCATTCCCTTCTCAGTAATCATAGAAAAACTCACTAAGCTGGGCATCAACCCGTATATCACTAGGTGAGTTACAAACTGACTCTCAGATAGAACCCACAGTGTGAAAGTAGCTAACTCCAAGTCAGACTGCTGACCATTCATGAGTGGAGTCCACAGGGTTCGGTCCTGTGTACTCTCCTGTTTGGTATCTACTTCTCTGAAGTCCAGGCCAACACGAAGGGACTCTGGCTGACAAAGTTCGCAGATGATTTCAAGTTGGGAGCCATTATTAACTCCCCAAGTGATGTTGGCATCCTACAGAAAGGCCTCACAGAGACCAACGACTGGTGTCAAAACCATGGCCTTAAGCTCAATACCAAAAAATGTGTCATCATCCCCTTTGGGAAAAACCCAGTTTCCATGAATTACCTCATCAATGGTAGTCCACTGAACACAGAAGGCATTATAAGAGATCTAGGAACACAGGTTGACAGCAACCTCTCTTTTGACCATGACATTGTCACTGTGGTCAGAAAGTCTTTCTATGTGGCACATCTCATTACTAAGGGTTTTGCATCCAGGAAGAAAGAGGTCATTGTCTCCCTCGACTCTTCCCTCATTAGACCAATCATTGAGTATAATGCCCCGCTTGGCATGTACCTCATTAGACACCTGCAACAAATGAAGAGGCCGCAAAAGTACCTCACAAAGAGAATCCTAGGCCTTAAACTCTTGTCTATATGGACAGACTCAAAAAATCTCCAACTATTCTCTGTCTCATATCGCCTTTTTAGAGGCGATCTCTGCTTGTCTTACAAAGCCATGTCTGACCCAGGTCTGATAGAAATGCTACATCTAAATAAATCCCAATCCCTCCTCACCACATGCTCCAGAGACCACTACCTCATTACCACAATCAACAGAATATGCTGGAGGGATAGATTCATAACCCAGAGACTGCCCATGCTATGGAATAGACTTCCCATACATTTCAAACAGAGCACCTCACTGGCCCTCTTCAAGAGAAAGCTTGATGAGTGGATGGGAAATAGAATATTCACCCCAGGGATCACTCTAGTGGCTCTACTCAACAGAGGACTGGGAACTAAGGTTGGGTGGCACAATGCCAGGGTAATCCTATGGGATAGGCTTGCAAAGGTTTCAGGGCCATTAGTCTTGTACACATCTATGTACCTATGAGCCTATAAACATAAGGAAAAATTAAATGCCAAAAGGTTGTCAGCACACACACAATTCCCACATTAAATAAGGACATGACACATAAACCCACATATGTAGAGGTACTCAATAGTAACTTATCAAAGGATCAGAGGCCTATCAAACAGTCAACTGGCTCACTGACAGGACATATTCTGTCAAAGTGGGTGACTTCACATCTAGCTAAAGACCAGTCACCTGTGACATACCACAGGATTCTATGATGGGCCCCTTACTTTTCAGAATTTATTTCTCAGAGGTCCAGGCAAACTTGGATGGCCTGTGGCTGATCATGTTTGCTGATGATTGCAAATTGGAACCAATCACTGAGTCCCCCAGCAATGTTAATATGCTGCAGACAGGATTAACTCAAATGATTAGTGCCAAATCCACAAATTAAAGTTAATGCAAAAAATGCATTATTATTCACTTTGGGAGAGCTGATATCCCTGCTAATTACACTATAGACAGCACCCAACTAAGTGTAGACCCAGTGGTATGTGGTCTGGCTACTCTGGCTGATAGCAGTCTGAACTTTGACCAATATGTATCCACAGTAGTAAGGAAATCCTTCTTTGTGGCACATCTTATAAGTGAAAGCATCACATCTAGATCTAAGGATGTTATAATTCCATTATACTCGGCCCTCATCAGACCAATAACTGAGTACAATGTTCCCTTTTGCATGTACCTCACCATATATACCTCACTATATATATATATATATATATATATATATATATATATATATATATATATATATATATATATATATATTTTTGGTTTTAAACAATTGGAGAGACCACAAAGGTTTCTCACCAAAAAACTACAGAGTACATAAAACAAGTCTTACATGGATAGACGAAAAACCCTGTCACTGTATTCTCTCTATTACAGGTTGCTAAGGGGTGACCTGTACCTGGATTACAGGGCAGTCTCTTACCTGGCCCTGAAGGAAATGCTACACATTCATAAATCAAACTGCAGCAGGGTCTCTCACTCCAGGGATCTTAATCTAGCCTCTGACATGAACAGGTAATGCCGGAGAGACAGATGCACCTGCCAGAGAATACCACTTCTCTGGAACAAACTCCAGTTCATGTGAAACAGAGACCCTCCCTGACTGTCTTCAAACACAACCTAGATCAATGGATGGGTGACCGTAAATCCAATCCTGGTGTGCCGCCTATGTCTGTATTAACTACCATAGACCCTTACCTCTAACCACCGACAATCGGGTCAACTCTGGATAAATATAGCTAGGTTTGTAAGGGGTCTAGGGCTGTTAGCCTAGTAACCTCCTATGAACCTATGATTAGTTAATGCTACCTATGTCACTATATACATAAAGAAAAAAACTGTGTTTAGCAACATCATAATAGATGGCAGTTCCAACTAAGATTACACTTACCCATGTGGTACTGTGAGCTTTTGTGTCATGTATTATAATCATGGCCACTGTCAAGAGATAGGGCTGATACATTTATGATACATGCACATGAATCATACATTACATGACACAACAGAATGGTATCCCTTGGTGATATGGTACCACTTACCTATGATCCATATGTGGCGCTTATAGCAACATGGGGGCACTGTATCTCACCAAGCACCTCAGTACACATGCCATGCCTTGAAAGGTATACATGGTATTTGCTTGTTCCTGTGGCAATACCAGGTAATAGATATGCGTATCCACATGGGCTAAAAAATACATCTAAGAATTGCTGCATTATCTTCAAGGCAAAAGCCTGTAAGATGCTCATTGTTTTCCAATTTATCAGTGGGCCCCATGGCAAGTACAAGTATATACATACATACCTTAGTATCCACAGGTAAAGCACTCCCTAGTTCTTCTTTGTGGGCCATACAAGCTTGATAAATTCTTTATTATATCTCTCTCCACTAAAAACTTATCCATAAACTCCTTCTCAGTAAAGTTAGTTGAGATATCTGTTGCCTATACCTACTATTCTTGCAAAGGTGTGATGGTGAACAACACACTCTACAATCCATCTTTAAGCACAACCAAAATAAGCAACTGAAAGTGTAAAATAGTTAAGTTTGCAGTGAAGGTGAGTAGCTTTGCTGACTGCAAAGTAAATAGGAAAAGTGTGGATTCATACTTTTAACCCATCTGGACATGGAGCAGATCAGGATCAAAAATGGTCATGAATTACAAGAAAGGAGAGAGAGAGACTTGTTTATATTACAACATTGCAGATTTTTCACAGATTCATCATTTGCATCTCATTATTTCCTCATTTGCATAAGAATTTTTAATTATGTTCTGTTTCACTTTGATGCTGCTTGCATCTCTGTATTGGCTCCTTGCTTGGGAGTGGCCCATGACCATGCCTACTATGCTTCAGAAAAATTACTATGAATACCACCCTAGTTGTGGGTTGGCATAGGCTAAGGTGTTTACTTCACAGACACAAGGTACAGGGTTTGATTATCACCACTGAAAGGGAAAATGGCCCGCAAAAGCAAGAGTGTAGCCATTGAAATAATATACACCTATAAGCATTTAAAACAGCACTTTATCCACATAAATGTGCTAGAAACATCTCTCTCAGAGTCTAGGAAAAGTAATTCTATATATATGAAGAGTAAGTGGTTGCCTAAAAGATTTTTAAGATTCACTCATACTAAATGTCTGTCATCAATTCTCTCTTTCCCTAAAAGGAGCAATTTGTTTCCTCAGTAAGCATTTCCACAAATCTCTTAAACTCTAAACCACTCCATTGAACAGACAAATCTAAGTAGTATGCTACTTTCTTATAAGATAGAATGGTCTGTCTTTAGACAGCCAAGGTAGAGGACAATGTTTAGTGCAATGCTAATAGTATCCATTTTTGCCAACGATTTTTATTGTAACACAGAAGGGAATATCTGCTCCTCATGAAAATAATGAATCTTAAAATAACTCAAAGCATTATGATACTAAGTTCAAATCTTTCAAAACAATGAGTTTGCAACACTGTTACCACTGGTTCAGACAGCAACTGCTAACACATGCTGCTGTGTTTGAAGACTCAGAGGTTTAACTAGCTATTTTTTGCACCCAGTGCCATGCCCCAGTCGTGCAACCTGCCTCCAGTAAAAAGAGCTTCACTGAAATTGAAGAGAAAAGCAAACATGCTTTTCTTCTTTAAATACTTGCAAACTCCTCACTAATTTTATACCACACAGGCAGCATTCTAACTCTTAATTTTGAGCTCAAAAACAAACAGAAAAAAACTCTTTTAAACTGTTACTCCTCTTGGAGGGCTATACTGCTCAATTCTGACAAAAAAAAGTTAATTTATAAAACACACACACACACACACACACAGTGCTTTAACACTCAGTTTTGACCATAAATTCAATACTAGTGTTTATCTTTAAATGCTGATTTGCACTGAAATGCAATTGTGATTGGCCGATCACACCCCCTAACAATTTGCATCCAAAGCAGTTGCCCCGTTTACCCCAGTCAAAGTATGCTACTTTGTGGAATCATTACATTTGCCACAGACTAGTCATTATTTTTTGCACCTAAACAAATGGAGTGGACCAACAGCTAAGGTGAAACATACAGCAAAAACAGATAGCTGGTGCCAGAGCCATGGCCTGAAGTTAAACGCCAAAAAATGTATAGTCATACTCTTCGGGAAAAACAAGGTAACCCCAAGCTACCATATAGGTGGCAATCCACTAAGCACAGAAGAGGTTATCAGGGACCTGGGGACCCAGGTTGACAGTGGCCTTTCTTTTGACACTCACGTTGCTAAAGTGGTTAGAAAGACCTTCTACATTGCCCACCTGATCAAGAAGGGATTCACATCCAGATCTAGTGAGGTCATTGTTCCCCTGTACTCTTCACTTATCAGACCAATGATCGAGTACAATGCCCCATTCGGGATGTATCTCACCCGACATCTGCAGCAATTGGAGAGACCCCAAAAGTTCCTCACCAAAAGGATAAAGGGACTCCAAAATCTGTCATATGCTGCCAGATTGAAGAAACTCCAGCTCTATTCAGTCGCATACCATCTGCTCAGAGGTGACATGTGCCTGACATACAAGGCCATGTCCAACCCGGAATTAATGGACATGCTCCACCTCAAAAAATCCAAATCCACCAAAACCACTAGAGCAAGCGACTTAAACCTTAGCACGGACATAAATAGAACGTGCTGGAGGGATAGATTTATCACTCAGAGACTCCCTATGCTGTGGAATAAAATCCCGGTCCATGTGAGGCAGAGCACCTCGCTGGCTCTGTTCAAGAGAAATCTTGACCTGTGGATGGGAGATCGTAGGTTTACCCTGGGAATCATCTCTGTGTCACTGCTGGACAGAGGCACAACAAACTAATGGGTACAGTATTTTTTCATATAAGGGGTGGAGTAAGCCACAAAACTTTGGGCTAGGCTTATAAATGCCTTAGGGCAGATAGCCTAGTATAAACCTATGAACCTATGAACCTATAAGTGAATATGTAGAAAGCTGTATTGCCTTTATATAGAAACAAACAAAAAAACATACTGAGCATTCTGAAAATACACATAGGCTAAGTTACACCATGTAAAAGCTTCCACTACGAAGTTGCAGACTTTCAAAGAAACATTTGTAAACTACATAAATTTGCAAAATGCATACTACTTGACTTCTAATATTTACACAGACTTGTATAAGGCAATAAGCAAAGAAACATGTAACACAGGTCACTTGATACATTTTATTGTTAGGGGGTGTAATGAGTAAATAATGGAATTAACACCAGATAATATCATAGAACATTCTTTTATATACTACTTTCTATATAAAATCAAGAAAAATCCTGATAATCCATTCTGACCTTGACCACAGTATGCAAAGAATATCTAAATTCAATAGTATAAAAAAATTGGACTTGGTGCTTAGCAGTATTCATGTTGTAAATGAAAGTAGCTCAGAAAGCAGTAATACAGATTGGAATTATAATTCATACCTCACAAGTGTAACTCATTATGAGGAACATTCCTCATTTTGGCTCTTAAAAGTACATGTGCCTTGAAGTTCCACATTGAAAGGGTCTGTCACACATTCAGTGTTATGATTTTCTTTTTAACTGATATCCATTGTAAATAGTGTTCAATCATGCTAATTCATCAAAAACATTTCTAAAAGTATAAAGTAGCACATTTGAACTATTCTGTGAGCTTCCTAATTGAAGTTGCTAGTAAGTTGTTAAAAAGTGTTCCATATTTTGCCCACTCGTTCCACATTATGTGAGATAGTGTTCCTCATTGTGAAGATGGAAGTTTGAGAGCTATGAATGACATTAATCAAAATAGGTATGTGAATAAATAGAGAGGCAAACTGACAAACTGCTTACCTTCTTTTGTCACCTTTTCCTTCTGTCACATGAAAATGGGAATGGCAGCCATGGTTATGAGATGATTTCTTTTTGAAACATTTCCGCAAATGATATAATAAGTTTATTATTTTAAGTAAATTTACAGTAGCAATTGGTTTACTTTTCATTGATATGCAGTCTGAATTCAAACTATTTTTCTAACTCCCAGGCTTTAAGGTATAATTTATAGCATGGTCGTGTGTTTTTGTGGCTCTATAATATACGAGAGTGAATGTTATTTAGTAGACTTCTGAGGAAGCTGATGGAGTTATCTATTGTTAACCATGCCATAGCACTTGGAACACCATCACTGGTATTGGCAGAAGGCATTAATCCTAACTGTTCCTCATTACCACGTTCCAGCTGAGGGCATTATAGACATTTTTCATCCCTGTAGCTCTGATGTCTAAAGCAATGTCTCAGTGAGGTACAGCACATCACAGTGGGCAGATCTTCAGTTTCACATTCTAGCCACAGATTTCAGCAAACCATACTGAATCTGATATTAGTGACCTCATACCAAGCTAGTGATATCTTGTATAGTGTAATTCTCATATCTGCAAAAAAAAAATGTTTTGCAAAGTCAGGTCAACAGCATTATTTATTATGACTAGATATTCCTTAATATGCAGCTTCATTATTAAAATAAATAAGCCTCAATTCAAAAGCTGCCAAAGAAAGTTGTCTTTAATAGTTGGAAGACAACTGTAATGCACGTTATAAACTGTTCCTTTTGTGGAACAAAAAAAAACTGGATGCATGATTCCAGTAAGATGTTAAGGGTCATACAACAGCAGTTATTGTCTTCCATCTATATAGCAAATTGGGCAAAGGGAAAGTTTTAAGCTTCTAGGAGTTTTTTTTTTTTTTTTTTTTTTTTTTGCATTTGTGAAATGTCTCACTACTGTTATTGGTGGTCAAATGAATACAATACAGAGTAGAAAAGCAAAACAGAAAGTAAAAGACTTTGGAGCTAAACACCACCAAGCACTTTAAATGAAATATTAAAATAAAATTGAGTGCTTTCATCCTTGGTACAAAGGACTTCATCAGAATAACAAAACACCCCATAGCAACGGCATTCATATATCACCTTAATTAATCAATTAGCAAAGCCTCCCAATAAAGAAACAGCCGCACTGTCATATTAACAGACCACAAACCAAGTTTCTAAGACAAGAACTTATTTAAATGTCATACATTAAAATTCAATAAAACAATCACAATGTTCATAAAAATATTTAGCAAATAGATATAATGCTCAAAAAATATAAATAATTAAATATTTAGTAAAAAAAAACAATTAAAAATATTTTATATAGAAATATTTTTATAGAAAAAAAATATGCAGTTTTCAACTTTAGAATACTGTACATGGAAGTGGATTTGTTCAGACCAGGGTGGATAGTAGCATTCATTTTCAGTTACCACTTAAGCCCCTGAGATTCCAAAGAAATCTTTGAGTGGTCCACCTCTCAGCCCAAAATTTATCTGGCCAATAAATGCAGACTTAAAACTTGGGGAGAGGTTCCATTACAGATGTTTGGTAATGCATTCCTGTCATCTTTTTTTATTAATGTCATAAATGTGTTGATACATCCTTTTCCTAAAGCTGTGTTCAGGCTTGCCAATATAAAATGTGTTGCAAGACCCACATAAGTTCAAGTAAATAACCACCTTACTCGAACAATGATATTTTGTATATAATTTAATCTCACTGTATCCTTCCACAAGGAAGGAATCGCCCTCTAAAATATAGGGGGACTGAGAACAATGGCCACATTTAATTATCTTACCCCCTTTCTCACTCTTAACTGCCCTCTCTAACAAAGTTTTAAAGCACAAATCTATTTTATAGACAAAAGTAGGTCCTTCACCCACTTCTTCTAAGTACTGTTGTTCAACTCGAAAGACCCTCAAATTTCTTTGAATAATGGACCTAATTTCATAAAAATCACTATTATAGGTCAAAATAAAGGCCCTATTATGCATCTGAGGGGAAATGTTATTCTGTAGTGTGCTAGAAACAGTAGAAGCTCTATTACCTAGTAGTGGCATGAAATTACCTGATTTTCTCTTACCTCATTAAGGATGTTAGATAGAAAGAAATCTGGGTAACCCCTCATATTAAATATACCCCACAACTTATCACTTTCAAACTAAAATTTTGCCTCATCAGTGATCATCCTAGTTAGTCTTTCATACTGCCCTATAACAAGGGCCTTTTTCTGATGCAAGGGATGGATACTTCCGAGATGGAGAAAGGGATACGAGTAAGTTGGTTTATAATATATACTGGATTTGAAACACTCTTTGTCTTTATTCGTTCTAAAAGTAACATCTAAAAATAATTAAGAGTCACCTTGTATATCGTAAACCTCAAAAACTCAGTTGTAACCTGCAAATAATCAAAATACTCATGCAGCCTGTCATCACTGTCCCTCCACAAAAAAATCATGTCATCAAGAAAGCACCCATAAAACACCCAACTATTCTTAAACTCAGAATTCAGTATATAATGGGTCTCCCAGTGTAAAAGTACAGCATTAGCAAACATGGGGGCACACACCACCCTCATTGCTACCCCTGTCTTCTCTCTAAATGACTAATTTTCAAAAATCATACAGTTGTTTTCCAGGACCATGGTCATGAGGACTCAAGTTGTCATCCAATTTCCTATTCAAGCCAGTATTAAACCACAAATACTCATAAAACCATTCAACTCCTGTATCATGTGGAATGACCAAGTATAAATCTTTGATGTCAATGGCTAAAAATCTCACCTCATCACTAAACAAATCATTGGAGATTCTAGATAAAAAGAATCCCATGGGTCCTTTAGTAAACAGCAATTGTTCTCAAAAATATTTTATTATAAACGTCTATATATTTAGCCATACAAAAGTATTGGATGCTTTAGCATCAACAATTGTGTACATCTGAGGGTCAACCAGGTCTTTGTGAATATTAGGGATCCAAAAGATAGTGGTGGTCCTAGGGTTATGGACTAATGAAAAAGTGAAGTCATCCAAAGAGATCTGGTCTTCCAGTAATATCTCTTCTGATGTCAAATCCATATTCCTATAAGCAATATTCATTTAATTAATCAAAACTTCCTTATAGGTGTCTGATTATAGTAAATTAAACATTCTATTAATATAATCATTGATGTCCATAACTAACAGGCCCCCACCTTCATAAGGTCCATTAACATAATTTGCTTGTTCTTTATAATCTCATTCAGTAAATCCCTTTCATTTATACTTAGATTATATTCTACATATATTTTAAGCATAGAGTTTACATCATTCTTAAAATCCATTTTGCATAGTTTCTCAAATAGCGAGACTATGGGGTAAAAAGGGAATTAAAAGCACTTGGCCTTTTAATATTTATTTTCACAAATACTTTGATATCGAGATTAATATCACAGTACCTGGCTCCAGTTTCCTTTTTTGTGCCTATTCCAGTTTACTTTGTTTGTTGGGAAGGAGTTTTTTCTTGTTCACAAATACTTCCTGCCTATCACTGCCTTTAAAATAAAATGTACAGTTCAATTTTCTTAAAAAAAGTTTAAATTGTATCAAAATTTCATCAATCCTTACTCTCCTAATAGGAAGAAAGGTTAGACCCCTTTCAAATAAATTAGCCCACAGCATATTAACTTCCACAACACTAGTTGTATAACCTAAAATCACCATGGTCATTCTTAACACTAAGACATGTGTCGACAATCAGTTCACTCATACATTTATTCTCCCACTCCCCCTCAGGTTGTGTGCATAATTTTGGAAAAATTCCCCTCCATGTGCTGAGGCTGATGACTCTCCCTCTGGTCCATCAAGCTCCAGGACAAACTCAGGGAGGAACCTCTAAAGAGACTTCACTGCAAAAACCATTACCATTGGTAGTATTTTCCTCCACAACAACTCCAGCATTATCAACATTCCCTTCTGAATTGTCCTGGGGTAAACAGACTGACCTTGTCTACTAAAGGTAGGGGGATGGGCATTAACATCCTTATAATCAGCCCTTTCGCTAGCTTTTTTATTTTGCATCTCATTAATATTTGCTTCGATTTTCATTAAATAGACATTATGTTGTGCAGCCTTAATTTTAAAACACAAATCATTATGGATGCTACCATCTAGTTTATTTATATCTGGCAACAGGGCTTTAATTTGTCATAGTCCTTAATAAGTAACTAACAGTTCACAACCATGGCGTAAAAAGTTCTAGCAACTCGCTGTGCAAAATTGAGTCCTTCACAAGTTCTGTGGGGTACTTCCAAGAACAAAGAACCTTCAAAACCATTTCCACTATTGCTATTCCCTTAAATAGCTGCATTCCAATTGCAACCTCCTATACTTGAACACCACGTCAGAAAATTCCCTCATTTGCTGGTCAATTGTTCCAAACCTATCGTATTGGTTGAAGGATCAGCAAGTCATTGAAACTCCGTATTAAACATTTCACAAAAGTTAAGATTAGATGAGCGTTCCTTCCATTCAACTCTAGCCCATTGGATCGAGGAAGTGGTAAGCTGTCTAGCTGAACAACCAGTCCATCACCCAGCAATTCTCTGTCTCTGAGCTGGTGTAATTCCTGAATACATAGAATCTTGTGAAGAATTCACAGCAGATAAACACAAGCTGGGAGGCATTAGTAACATTCAACATCTGCTGGGACAGAACACTCGGTAGCTGTTGGGACATTTCAATAATCAAAGGAGTCAAATTGCCAATTGATGTAACAAACTCATCTTACCTCTGATGTAAGTCCTGCATAGAGAGTTCAGCTGTGGCTTCACTCTCCATAACCATAAACTGCCAGGGAAAAAAATTAAATGAACTGCAGAAAAGCAAAACGAAAGTGAAGACTTCAGAGCTAAACACCACCAAGCACTTTTATTGAAATAATAAAATAAAAATGAGTGCTTTCATCCTTGGTACAATGGACTTCATCAGAATAACACATCAGCCCACAGCAATAGTATTTATACATCACCTTAATTAATCAATTAGAAAACCTCCCAATACAGAAATAGCTCCAACCCATTCTGATCTATTATTATCATAACCGACCACAAACCAAGCTTCTAAGACCTGAACTTATTTAAATGTCATATATTAAAATTCAATAAAACACCTACACTGTCCATACAAAAATTTAGCAAATACATATGATAAATTTCAAACATATAAATAAATGAATATTTACTAAAAATATCAATTCATTATAAATATTTTCTAGAAATAGAAATATGCAGCTTTCCACTTTAGAATACTGCACATGGAAATGTCTTCATCCAGACCAGGGTAGATAGTAGCATTGGTTTTCAGTTGCCACTTAACCTCCTGAAATTCCAAAAAATCTTCAACCGGTCCACCTCTCTGCCCCAAATCTACCTGGTCACTAACTGCAAACTGAAAACTGTGGGACAAGTTCCTTTCCAGATGCTTAGATAGAGCATTCTTTCACACCTGTTATGGGGTATATTTACTGACCTCTTCATTTTTTTCCTCTTGATAGGAGTACACTGTTATGGTCAGCATAACATTTAGTCAAGTAGTTCTTGATTAGAATCCAAAGAAGCAGCCAAGACTTATCTCAGATTTGACGATGTCTGTCTTAGATTCGTTTGGTATTTTGTAAAATGGTTGAAATATGATGTTGTCATACTTAACAGCATAAGTTACATATATGCTGATTAACAATGCACAGAAAATAGTCAGATTCCTTGTCTTATTTTCTGTCTTTTTTCATTCATTTTCTCTCTTTCAGTTTGCTCAGTGTGCAGACTATATCTCCTTTTTCATTTTTTTTCTAGTCTTTCATTATTTGTAAATTATAGCCTACAGTTATACAACAACTATTCAGTTCCTCCTCATTTGTTCATTTTCAGTCAAAGTAGGGGATGCCACCTCTAGTAGTAGACCCATAACGAATGGTGTACCCCAAGGATTGGGCATTTTGGGGCCTCTACTGTTTGGGATATACTTTTATGAGGTGCAAGCCAAAACCAGTGGTCTGTGGCTGACCAAGTTTGCAGATGACTGCAAGCTGGGCGCTGTCTTAAATTCCCCTAGTGATGTGAACATCCTCCAAGAGGGCCTTACCAAAACTGACAACTGGTGCCAGAAGCATGACCTCAAACTGAATGCCAAGAAATGCATCATTATCCCCTTTTGGGAAAATGCCATCCCCACTAATTATCACATTAATAACAACAAACTAAGCATGCAATGAGTCGTGAGGGATTAGGGTACCCAGGTTGATAGCAACCTGACTTTTGACCACCACATTGCCTCTGTTGTATGGAAGGCTTTCTACCTGACCCACCTCTTAAATAAGGGTATTTCATCCAGAACATGTAGGTCATAACATCCTTGTACTCCTCTCTTATCAGACCCATTATCGAGTACAATGCCTCCTTCAGCATGTACCTTGCCAAGCACATGCAGCAGTTGGAGAGACCAGAGGTTCCTGACTAGGAAAATCCAGGGTCTCAAACAACTATCCTATACAGATAGGCTAAAAGCCCTGTCCCTCTACTCAGTATAATACAGACTGCTTACAGGTGACCTGTGTTTGGCATACAAGACCATTTCAGACCCAGCCTTGATGGAGTTGCTGCATATCCATAAGATAAACTCTACTCATGCAACCCACACGCAAGGCCTTAATCTGGTCTGTGACATTAATAGAACTTGTTGGCAGGACAGATTTGTGTCCCAAAGATTCCCCTGTCTGTGGAATAGACTCCATCTCCATGTCAAGCAGACTATCTCTCTAGCCCTCTTTAAGAGAAACCTGGACTGGATGGGAAACAGAAAATATACCCCTGGGATCCCACCTGTGTCCCTGCTGAACAGGGGTAACAGGTGCTGACTTTGAGGGAACATGTGCAAAATTCTTGGCTAGGCTTATAAGGGGCTCTGGACCAATAGCTTAGTATCATCCTATAAACCTATATAAATGCAGTTTTAACAGACAGACAGATAGATGGATATGTTTTTATCTATGTATACTTTGTCACTATATATATATATATATATATAGAGAGAGAGAGAGAGAGAGAGAGATACATGTGTGTGGATGTGTGCCTCAGAGTAATATATGTATCTATATGTGCATGTTTATGATGTTATATGAATGATATATACTGAAATCTTATTTCAGGCCTTTGTATATATTGTATGTCATAGGAAGTTACTAGGCTAATGACCCCAGGGACCTTACAAGCCTAGCCAAGTTCTACACTTATTCCAAAATCAGCACCAATTGCCCCACCCAAGGGGTACCATTATTTTGGATATTTATAGCAGTTATTATATTATTATAATATATAATGCACTGATTCAGTACTTTTTTAACAGAAAAAAAAAATATTTGGAATAAAAAAAATTTATATCAAGATCTGCCTGTGATAGATACATACAAAGACCAAGAAAAATTACATGACTACAGCCACAATGAAATATAAGAGACTCAGCAGAATTAATTTAGCAATACCACCTTTCCTAAATATTTTGAACTTTAAGTCAGAACACAAGCTTTTTAACAAGAGAGAATCTTATTAATCTGAAAGATTTTAAAGTTATGCAGGAACAACAGTGGAAATGAGAAATAGCTAAATGGTTTTAGTTCTTTTCATTTTCTGTAGTAAAAAAAAAAACAAAAAGAATTGTGGAAAATTACTAAGTCACTCAGAAGAATGAAAGTCTGGCAGAATGTTGTAGTAGCTGCTAAAACATTACACACATACGTGCAGATAAAGTCTTATTTCAAATAGCAATCCATCTGCCATGCTATTTTATTCTTGTGCAAGCTTGCTTGCAGCATAAACATATCATGACTTATCTTCATTTGGAAATGAAGAGGAAGAGCAGTGTGTGCAGATTTTATTATAAGAAGCTAAACCATCTGGAGTAGTTACAGATGTTCTCTTAAATTATTCAGAAATTCTGTCAAGTAAAAAAAGTCTAAGTCACTCTCTGGTGTGACTTAAACTAGGAATTTTAGCATGCTGGCTGTACTCTTGTTTGCATTGAGAAAATTCATTCTTACTAAGTACTTAATTTCACTTCCATCTGTGCTGGGATTGCAGACTTATAACACTTTAATGAAATTAACCATGTATCATAACAGATCACTGCTAAACATAACAGGTGTTATGCCCTACCTGAGTATAGACTGGGTGTAACAATGTTCATCTTTATTTTCCAATAATCCATATAATCAGAGTTAAAACTTACTAGAGCTTACCTTAACCCAAGGTTAGTATACTGCACTCACAAATGTTTGTTTGGAAAGCTTTTTAAAAGTTTATATATGCAGGTGATGGCTATGTGTAAGAAATAAACTCTCGGTAATTCAGCTAAGGTGATACGTTTGCCTGCATTTCTGAAAGCATAACATAGAAAACAAAAGGCATTTAAGGAATTAAAACTAATGATTTGGAAGAGTGGATGCAGAAGCAGTGTTCAAAAAAAATGTAAAAGTGAAGAATATCAGTAAAACACTAACCATGAATTACTCAAACAGTGAGAAACACAGATCTTTGAAAAACGAAATGAATCATGTTCTAGAAATGATATTATGCACATAAGAAATTTCATATTGCTTGTTATAGTTAACGTTACAGCTAAAATATTATTGCAGAACATAACTTGATCCAGAGCTAAGGCAGATTATTTACCAATTTATATCTAAGGAATCTGATTCATGACACAATCAATAAGTGATGTTTCTTAAAGATGAAATCCAGACACAGATTAAAATAAAAATGATTATGAGCCGCATTTCAACACTGCTCTGGAAGCACTGCAGATTAGTATCAGTGATTGTAAATCACTAAGCAAAACTGAATGACCTAAATCTAAAGTATAGTGAATATCAAGCTAGCAGAACAAAAAAAGACAGCAGGAATTTGCAGTAATGCAGTATAATTAGATATGATTAAAAAATCTTAAAAGTTTGAAGAAAGATGTCAAACTCTTTAATGGTGAAGAACAGAGGTAGCAATAGTACATACCATAAGAGAAAGCTCAGTAGAATAGAAGCATTGGTAAAGCCACTGAAAGTTTAAATAACCACACAACAGATAACTTCACATGATACTAACATGCAGTTCAGAATTCTACAACAAATGTCATAAAGTGCATGGAAAAAATCATATATATCTGGGAAGTACACTTGTTCAGTAAATAAGAAAGACCAGAATGTCATAACTATGCTGTTGGTCACGTAACTGGAGTGCGCAATGATTACATGCTAGTGGAAATGTAGAAACACAATAAGACACACACAATGAGATACAAGCCATGTCCATGAAGTGAAGTGGAACATAGGCTGAAAGAACATAGGCTGAATACTATGATCAAAAGCATACAGAACACAGAAGGTAACATGACATCAAAATGCAAGCTTTCATAGCACATCAGGATGTAAACCATCTTATTCAGTTAATGTAAATTAAATATAGCCTTAGATTCAAAGATGTGTAACACTGTGCAACACAAATTAGCATGCTTAGTCCAAATGCATAGGGCATGAGTAGTTTTTAGACAAAGCACAGTTGTACAATGGGTCAAAATAGCCAGTAAATAGTACATGGAAATAACTGCATAGTGACATGGAAATAAGGAGCCAAATGCAAATCAAACACATGGATTATGCAAGTGATGCCTAAAATGGCAGATTGTCTCCAAAATGTATAATCATGCTGTACTACAGCATGTGCTTATTTTTATCTGAGAGACCTCTGGTGCTTATGGAGGCAATTATGCTAGGAGCAGCACCCATAGTGCAACAGTATGTGTTAGCAATTGCCATCTGAATCAGTGCCAACAATCTTCTATGTTAAAGCCATCAGTGCAAACTGAGGAGTTAGAGGTAATGCCTGACATAGCACCAGTTGACAAACAACACATTGTGGAACATTTCCATGAGGTGGGTAGGCTGTAAGGGCCTAGTTTGAACTTTGTTGCCACAAGAAGAATCAAAGGGATTGCACTGTATGGTTATTCATGTCAATACAAAGGTATGTGTAGCTTAAACCATCTTAGTTATAGGGAACTTTTAGCAGTTTACTGGGTATATGCCATAAATATAAGATGTTTTAGCTTCAGGAATCCTAATTCATTTCCTCAGAATTATGCTACAGCATGTAGAGGAGCATATCTGGTTTCACAGTACTATAGAGGAGAAGTCCAGCATCACAAGACAATTTTCTGATCAGGCCCATTTTACTGAGATCACAGGTTTCATAGATTTCTCACACATTGCTATTAAGGTCCTGCCTAGTCCAGGGGACTACAGTACATCAACAATATGGACTTCCATTCCTAAAACTGCCAGGTGGTTAATATGCACTGCAGATTATTTATCTTGTAACTATGTACAACCAAAGCAGTTACCACTATTCATACATTTGGCTCACATCTGACACACCCATGATTCTTGCAAGGGGACATTTTGCAGGCTAATCTTTTCATAAGCATTCAAGCATTCTCATCAGAGAAGTATATAGACACAGATACCATGCAAGCAGGGATCAGACCAGATATAATACCTGCATATATTTCTGTTTTGTGTTGCAGGCAGTGCCAAATATGGCATAGAATATGGCATTCAACTCTCACCTATAGCAAGTGTCCTCTTACATTTGCATCTCCTTTTTTTAATTAAAAAAAAATTCTAACTCTTGTACTGCATGCAGGCAGTGTGAAATATGGCATAGAATATGACATTCAACACCCACCTACTGCAAGTATCCTATCTCATTTGCATCTCTTTCTCTTTTTGTTGATTAAAAAAAAGTCTAACTATTGTACTGCATGTTATGCACATTGTCGTAATGTTTATGTAAAACTTCATTCTCAGGCCTTTTGTAAATTTCTAATGTTCTCATGTAAAGCACATTATTGTAATGTCTGCATAAAACTTTGTTTGCAAATATTTTTCTTTTTTTGTAACTTTGTAACAACTGCCTGGAGCGTTTCTCCTCAGGTGCCCACTGAAAACGGGCCACTAGCTCAGTTGGACTAACCCAGTTAACAAGTGACAAACATATAATTAAATAGATCCCTGTTTGATGACTCCTACTCATAAATCCATACATTGCAGAAATGCAAACTATAGTAGAGGAAGTGTCTGGCCTACTAAAGAGATGGCTTCATTCTCAAGGCATGACAGGGATGCATTGCAATAACGTCCTAACACTTGCAGCAACATTGCTGCTAACTTTGCACAAATAGATAAGGCAGCACATGAACATCTTGGCAAGGCCTTTTATACCAATCATACCAGCAGCAGAAAGGCAGGTTGTAGACTCGGGGGAAGAATGAGCAGCAGCAGTGCCATATACAGGGCAGATTTTAGTGCAACACATTGCAATAGTGTTAACGAGGCAGTGTATGGTACACAAGTAAGAATCAGTTGTTAAACAACAAAGATTAAATGGATGTATGCAGTACTACATTCAGGCTAGGCAATGGAGTGTGTGGACTGGACATTCTTTGCATCAGACATTGCCATACTTACACAGTATGTAAGGTGCAGGATACAGTCACCATCACTTGAAAAGGTAGGCAGAAGCACTGACAGGAGAGTGCAACACTGTGAGATGGCTTATTGTCATGGGAAGTGAACACAGTAACCAAACATCTGGGACATTATGAGAAGTCAGGAATTACATTTTTCAATTCTGGCTCAAACTGCCATTGCATTTGCATGACAACTGGTGATGTCCACTGTGTTAACTTGTGGAGCCAATGCACGATGAGGTCCACTGCAGGAAAGGTATAGTAGTATGGGACCACTTGTTTAGTCCGTGATGAGCACTGTTGCCAGTACCCTGGTCTACTCCCATTACTGCAGATGGCAAGCTGGATGCCCACAGTTAAAAGAAAGTGCTATAACTATGAGAAAATATGTGTGCAAGTCACAGGTGCTGAGCTGGAAGGGCACCACTGCCAGTGACCTGGATGACTAGCATGACTGGAGAGGCAGACTGTGTTCCAACATGGACACTGATGCCATCTCAATAGTATATGTAATCTGACTTGTGATGGTCTGTGATCAGCCAACTCTGAACTGGACCATTCATTAACAGTGGAAGCATGACATGTGGAGACTGACTGGATGGCATGAACAATATATCTCATGGAGACACCTACTGACACAACACTTGCCAACATTGATCTTGACAGCCATGTGCACTTCCTGCCTGTATACTCCATATGTCAATGTAGAGTTGCTGCTAATTGTCCTGCAAGCCAGAAAACACACATGCCATTGCCATAATGTCAGGGTCACTGCTTTTTTACATGGATCATTGACATGCAAATTCAGTGGTTAACACTGAGTGCCTTAGCTGTATCTGTCATGAAATGGTGAGGATGTTTTCTCAGCCATTACCAATATGTGTTTTTTGTAATAATGGATGCTGATGGTGCCTTATTCCTGTAATGTTTCAGAATGTGATACTTTGTCATTAGACTGTACCACTCACATGTGACTATCGCAGTCAGCCATAAATGTGATGCCAGTGTTAGTCCTGTGCTGACCTGTGGTGCTAGACCTGTCACTACTGTCCATATACAAAAACTTATGACCATGTAATCCCTGTGTCAAGCATGCAATGGGGTGTACTAAACTGTGCTACTGTATAATGGTAATTACCAACCTGATGTTTCTTCATCTGTACATAACTAATTGGTACCAGCCTAGCTGCTATATATGATGATGCACTACCACTGGGCACATGTGAGACAAAAAAAAAAAACAGTCCAGCCTATGAAGTGGACCTGTTTGGTGCCTTTTTCCTTTGAATGGAGCATCATATCAGTAACCATTTCTTACAACAGCTGCAGACAAATTTTACTTATTAAAGGAGTCCCTGTCAAATCGAGTACCTAAAATGATTGTATGCAAATCTTTTGTTCAGGAAATATATGCCATTTATAAGCAGGGTGGGGGGGGTGGTATTAGTACTTCATTCTGCAAGCACTGTCCCCTCAACGTGGCCACATCAGTACCTCTGCATATGTGAACAGATTATGCCAATCAGTGGAAGTTTAATGCATGTTGTGGAAAGATTATTCCTATGGTGACAACCAACAGTCACTTTATGCACCTGTTTATCACCTGTCTTAGTATAAAAACACCATATCCTTATGAGATGTTCTTGACAGGGCAACAGTGTAAATGGTTTGTTTCTCATAGCCACAGGCTATGACATTCACCACTAGGTTTGTTATTTTTGTGGAGGTAATTTAGTAGACAAGACTGCTTCCTTAACTTTGTGAAGCTCCAGTCTACATAATCTTTTGTGAAATTTCTTTTGGGTAAACAGGACCAATTAACATGGCAGCTGTGCTGTCTGTGAGTAGCTACCTCTGCAATGTGCTACCTAAACATGCACAACCTGGAGCATCATACTCTTTCTTATATGGCTTACACATATGTGTCTGAGCACATGGTGTGTGTATATTTAACTCCCCAGTCAGACTTGAATAAGTACCCATAGCTGTTGTAGGTATTGTGGAATGAAAGGCTCCATTATGTTGAAACAGGAAAAGCAAGATTTTCCTATTTTTTCTGCACAGATACTTTATAGTTTATATACTTATTATACTTTATAGTTGGATGACTAGGACAGGCCTGAAGATAATAGAAAACTCTAACTGAATGTGAATCTGAGCCAGTTATACCAAATGTGCAAACAGAAAAAAAATGGTTCCTGGAACCACAGTAGAATAGTACTCTTTCTAGCACTCAAACCTGTATATTTATCTTTTCTTAATAAATTTACCCATGTATATTCAGCAATTTCAGCTCAGTATTAAACCTGTGTTGAAACTAAAGAAATTACTGCATCAAAACAATTAAGGGTTTAGTTATCTGATTTAGTATATTTAAAGGGCTCTTCATATTTATTGCAAAAGAAAAAATGTGAGAAAGCAATTTGTAAAAGCTTGTTTTTTTTTCATAATACCTAGTAGAAGGCCTGGCTGAAAAGAGCAAATTGGAAGGATCATTTATTGCAGGTGCACAACCTGTACCACCTAACTTATATGTTCTAAACCTAACCCTGTCACTGTGCCAGTCCGTGACCCTAAACCCTACAAATTACAATACAAGAAAGGACTTCCTAGCAGTGCCACTAAACAAGACAGTATCACACATGCCATCACATGCACTCAGCATTACATGTATCTTGTCTTTACTATCAGGCTAACCCAAACACACACACACACACACACACACACACACACACACACACACACACACACACACACACACACACACACACACACACCATTCCCTTCACTAGTACAAGTGTACACATACATTATATCTAGCCCGTATTCTAACTTTAAATCAGTAAACACTCAGACACACATCCAACACTAATGGCAAAACTTTTGGTATATATGAAGTTTTGACATGACAAAAAAAAACAGTATGGACACACAAGATAGCCAAACCAACAACTGAACAGTCAAGGGACTTATTTTGCAAACTAGTAGTATTTTTGATACACAGAGGTTGATAAAAATATGAACTCGGTAAAGATTACTGACACTCTATCTCTACACACAGACACACACACACACACACACACACATATATATATATATATATATATATATATATATATATATATATATACACATATATAAAACATGCACATATACAAGTTTAGAATTAAATCCAATGATAAAGAAAGGTTATATGATAATATAAAACTAATTAAACTCCTTCTCCTGAGACATATTTCCCTGTCACTCCTAAAATTTTCTCCATATCCTCAATATATAATCTCAGGAGTAGTTCTCAATCCCTACTCACCCTACTAACTCCAAAAAAAAAAAAAAACTTCATTGCACTGACCACATATTCTCCATCTTGCACCTAAACTATGGGACTTCATTTCTCTTTCAAACAGAGGGGTCTAAAGTCCTGAGACTTCAGTAAACAGCTCAAGGAATACCTCCTCACCCATACAAAGTGCATCTGCATTATTCACACAGGTCACATTACATAAATACTAGAGCTTTCCCACCACCTTTATCCCCATTTCATCCTGTCATCAATTCAATTATGGCCTCTCATTCATGTTACTTCCCTCTTGTCTTCACACCTCTCAGACTTCCTCACCTTTTCTTCTCCTCTCTGCATGCCTCTCTTGCCATTTCTCAGTTTTCCCCTCATGGTATCCTTCATTGCAACTATTCACACTCACATCCTGTAATGTTTTCATATCTTTCTATATGATGATATACTGCTATCTCTGTAGCATAAGCCATCTCATTCATTATGGTTACATCTTATCCAAAAAGCTCTGCTAAGCATAATTCTAGTTTTCCATCTAAGTTTTGACATTGTAAACTGCTTTTTGAAAAAAACTTTTGCAGTATATTCTTCCTCTGCAAGTATGTGTATGTTTTTTAGCAAATTCTTTTATCTGAAAATATGTTTTGTTCATTTCTTACATGATTCTATTCATCAGGGTGTTGAATGAAAATAGTCCATTGAGATCAATGCACTACCTCTGTAAACAAATATAAATAAATACATGAAATAAATTAATAAAGTATTGCTCTACTAAAAACTGGTAGAGGAGTGGAACATTAGCGTAACCAGTTGTACTGAGTATGCTGTAAGTGAACAGTTGGCTTTAGCTGACAATGATTGCTATGTTTTATGAGACTGAAAGAGAGGTGTGTGCACATCTTTGATAATGTAATGGTACATGGTGTGGGGTAAGACTGTTTATTGTTTTGGAGTAGTTATTCTTCATTATGGTCATAGTAAAATGTTTTGCAATAATAATTAAATATATTTTTATAGTTAAAATGAAATTACCCATGTCTATTACTTAAACAAGATCATCCAGAACTCAAGATGGTAGTACATTATACAAATAATCAGTCGGGCAAAGTTCACACTGTGGGTATGTCTGATGAATCTTAGATCAGATGAGGTCAGTTAGGAAAGTTATATGTATGTTAATCTGATACCTTCCTGTTTGAGGCTTTAGCAATCTTCCTGTTAAGTGGGATTTGTGTGCAAAATTTATAATTTTGTTAGACATTATTGCAAAACAGGTTGTTTAACCTGATGATACTCGCAGGAGTATTAAGATGATCTTGCTGAGTGATATTTGGATGCCATTTCACAAATATTTGATAATTCCCAGTGACTAGCTTTACATCATGGAAATCTCTTCTTGTGTATTAATTAGGATGAAATATAACATCTTGTGAGTTACAATGATCAGAAAAATTGAATGTGGGCTGAAATGTTATAATTATACTTAAAAAAATGTTTGTAAATGATCAGAGGAATATAAATTATTACAGTAGGTTGACACACACACACACACACACACACACACACACACACACACACACGCACACGCACATGCGCGCACACACACACACACACACACACACACACACACACGCACACACACACACACACACACGGTGAAAGTCTGTAGCTTCCCACTTAGCAATTCTTTTGTAAAATGAGACAGCTGCTGAATCTTCTGAAAATACAGTTCTTGAAGAACTCAAGAGAGGAAAGATAAAAGAATGGGGCATATGTATTTGATGTTAGATGGGTTGAGAGTATGAAATACACCACTGACAAGAAGCAGCATATTTATTAAGCCATGTTAAAGGAAGATTTTTATTTAATCATTATCAAATAACAGCTGTAATGTTATTTTAGATAAAGTTTGCATTTGTTATTGTGTAAACTGCTTCTTTCTTACTAAGATATAAATACATGTGTTTTAAAAACACAAAAAAAACATGAACAGATAACATATGTATGCAGTGTGCTACCATCTGGCAATATGCTGACCTTTCAAAGGACAAGCAATGCTAACCACAATTACAGACCATAAACAATACAGTTATGTCACAAAGAGGTACACAATTGCACATGACAACTCATATACACACAAGTCAAGGTCAGGATCATGGAAGTAATGAAGAATGTTTAAAAAGGATCTGGAAACCCTAATGTTTGACCACAAATAATAGGCTTAATTACCTGTTAATGAATAGGTTCATAGGTTCAGAGGTTCATACTAGGCTATCTGCCCTAGGGCATTTATAAGCCTAGCCAGAGTGTGTTTGGCTTTCGCCACCCATTTTAAATTAATTTTGCTATGCCCTTTTTCGAGGTTAGTATACTGTGCCTCTGTCTAACAGTGACACAGAAGTGATACCCGGGGTAAACCTACGATCCCCCATCCACTCATCAAGATTTCTCTTGAAGAGAGTCAATGAGGGACTCTGCCTAACCTGGACTGGGATTTTATTCCAGAGTGAAAGGAGCCTCTGGGTTATGAATCTGTCCCTCCAGCATGTCCTATTTATTTCAGTGCAGAGGTTCAAGTCTCTCGATCGCGTAGCTCGATGGGATTTGGATTTTCTGAGGTGCAGCATATCCATTAATTCTGGGTTGGACATGGCTTTATACGTCAGGCACAGATCACCTCTGAGCAGGCAGTATGCCACTGAGTAGAGCTGGAGTTTCTTTAACCGGACAGCATATGGCATCTGTTTGAGCCCTTTGATCCTCTTGGTGAGGTACTTTTGGGGTCTTTCCAGTTGCTGCAGGTGTTTGGTAAGGTACATCCCAAAAGGGGCATTGTACTCAATTATGGGCCTGATAAGGGATGAGTAAAGAGGCACGATGACCTCCCCTGATCTAGATGTGAATCCCTTCATGATTAGGTGGGCTATATAAAATGTTTTTCTAACCACATTGGCCACGTGTTTATCAAATGAAAGATTGCTATCAACTTGGGTCCCCAGGTCCCTAATTACTTCTTCCGTACTTAATGGATTACCACTTATGTGGTAATTTGTGGGCACTTTGTTTTTGCCAAAGGGGATGACTATACACCTTTTGGCGTTTAGCTTGAGGCCATGGCTCTGGCACCAGTTGTCTGTTTCTATGAGGCCCTTTTGGAGGATGCTTGTGTCGGCTGGAGAGTCGATTATGGTGCCCACTTTTCAGTCATCTGAGAACATGGTCAGCCACAGTCCTTCCATGTTGGCCTGTACCTCTGAGAAATATATACCGAACAAGAGAGGTCCCAGGACTGAGCTTTGTGGGATGCCACTTGTAACTGGTTTGGAGTCTGACATGGCTCCAGCAATTCTAACCATGTGGGTTCTGTTCTTGAGCCAGTTTGCAACCCATCTAGTCACATAGGGGTTTATTTTTAAGCTGGTGAGCTTATCTATAATGCCCGAGTGGGGTATTGTATCGAAGGCTTTTGCGAGATCCAGGTAGGCTGTGTGGACCAGCTTCCCCTCGTCAATGGCCTTGTTGACTGTTTCAAAGAAATTGACCAGGTTTAACAGGCAGGATCTGCCCTTAACAAAGCCAAACCGGGTAGGATCCAGTGTCTGTAGGTTCCTGATATCTTTATTTATAAGGTCCATGATGATCCTTTCCATAGCTTTGCAGACAAAGCTAGTCAGGCATATGGGGCAATAGTTTCCAGGATCCGTTGAGGCACCACCTTTGTAGAGAGGGACCACTGTTGCTGTACGCCACTCTTTGGGTACATATCCTGTAGTAAGGCTGAGATTGAACAGTAGTTTTATGTTTGGGTTTAGCTCTTCTTGGAGTTCATGTAGGAAGCAGCCTGGAACACCATCTGGTCCCATTGATGCTGTGCTTTTTGCTTTGGAGAGGGCGGCTCTTACCTGAGCATCTGAGATGTCAGGGGGCAGCACTCTGTTGGGATAGATATTTGCCCTTTTGGTGGGGAGGGGGGGGGTTGCGCTGAACCTGTCAGCTAGAATGTTGGCAATGTCTGTGGGTTTGGTGTATTTTTTTGTCATTTTGGACTAATTCTGAGCATATCTGGGAATTTCCACCCAGGTTCCTAACATAACTAAAGAAAGCCTTGTGATTATCCTTAGTGTCCTGTGCAATTTTTCGCTCAAAGCTGGCCTTAGACAATTTTATGAGTGCCCATAGTTTTTTGCTAATACTGATCAGAGATGCCTTCCCTTTTTGGGATTTTGCTCTATCATGTAGTATCTTCCTCCTTCTATTGTATAGTTTGTTTATGGCTGGGGTCCACCAGACAGGACGTCTGCCTTTGGAGGATTGGGTCTTGGTTTTATTTGGGATTGCATGATCCATGCATTCCTGAAGGTGTTCATAGAATATGTTTATAAAGGATTCTGCAGTCTGGGCCATATTTTCCACAGGCCCGGGGCCTTTGAAGGATTCCACCTCGGTTTTGAGGAGTGTGAAATTTGCTTTAAAGAAGTTTTTCACTGTGGTTTTCTGGGCAGGGGGTGGGGACGGGATGTGAATATCCAGTGAGATTAGTTTATCGTCTCATCTTACCAGTGAGGGATACACTTCTGGTCTGGAGCATAGAATCCCCATGTTGGTGATGATCAGGTCCAGTATGTTTTCCCCTCTTGTGGGAGTGGTAACAAGTTGTTCCATAGCATTTGAGTTTATAAATTCTAGGAACCTTTGGGCTAGGGTGTTGGAGCTAGAGTAATGCTCCCAGTTTATGTTTGGGTAGTTGAAGTCGCCCAATATAATGGTGTTTGGAGAGACCTTCATATTTTCCAGTGTTCTCAGGAAGGCCGAGTGGAGTTCCTGGGTTTGGGAGGGTGGTCTGTAACAGGCTATAAACTGGAAGGCAGTTTTACCCACTGTTAGTTGCACATGGATAGTCTCTGATGCTTTGTGCTGTGCCACCAACCTGGAGGAATGGGTATATTTGACGAATATTGATACTCCCCCTCCTTTTGTGGTTCGGTCCAAGTTTTGGGGCCAAAAAGCATGGTATGAGGTATAACCTGATAGTGCTGGGGTGCTCTCGGGGGCCTTGAACCAGGTTTCTGTTACTGCACAGATATCGATGTTCTCCATGCTAAGGAGAGTTTCAAGTGCATGCATCTTGAGGTTTAGACTTCTGGCATTGAGTAGCACTACTCTTAGTTTCTTATTGCTTGTGATACCTATGGATGTGGGTTTGTCTTTTGAGCCTTGCCTAAAAAAGGCACTATGGGGGTAGCAAGAGCCTTTGCCAATATCCGAAATCCCAGGGGTGATAGGTGCAAGCCGTCCCTAGCAAAGCATCGCGGCTTGTCGAGCATGTCATCCCAGGCTGACAGGCATTGGATCCCCATTGAATGACACCAATACTTAAGCCAATTGTTGAAATTGATCATCTTGTCTTCATATTGTGTCATCATTCTTGGTGAGGGTAAGATGCTACTCAAGGTCAGGGTCATACCAGCCTGGGCTACATGCTCAGAGAGCTCCTCTATGTCTCTTTTCATGTAGTCCAGTGAGGTATGTCTCAGGTCATTCACACCAGCATGGACAATGACTGAGTCATATTTGTACTTGCCTTGGAGTGACCTGAGTGCTTGTGTTATGCGGCGGATACTAGCGCCCGACAGGCAGCTCACCGTGACCTTCTCCTTGTTCAGCCTGGTGAGCGGGACGTCAGTGTGCCTGACGATAGAGTCACCTATTACAAGTGTATTAGGTGTGTTGTTTATCCTTAAGGGCTGTGACTGTTCGGCACACTGGATTTGTGAACTATGTGTTGCACTTGTTTTGTTTTGGCTGTGCGGTTGCTTGGGTGTCTGCTTTGGAGGTCTCTGCTGCTTAGGCAGATTTTTATTTAGAGCCTCCGAGTATGTTTTTGTGTGTTTATGTGTTTGGTTTGCTGTCGTGGTAGGTCTATGTGAGACTGGAATTGTAGTGAGTGTAGTTTCTGTAACAGTATATAGTGTAATTTGTCCAACACCTTATATCTGTATAATCAGACTTTCAAGGTCCATGCAGACAGCTTTTCAATAAAGGTTTATTGATGATGAATATGTGCATGGTTGTATTACAAGTTAGAGAAGAAATATAAATAACCACACTAGGCATACTGCATACATGACCAATCAGATCAAAGAGAAACCCAACAGTATCATAGGAAATAAAGATATACCAGAGTTGTGCAATTCTCTTAAACATCAATAGCATTAAAGAACAGTTCCTCCTATATATATATATCAATGGTTTGCTATTATGAATTGTTTTCCCCTCTCATTAAATTCAACCACAGGGTGTCACAAATAAAAAAAATGCTTTAACTACTACAGATACCTTTTTTATGGTTATAGTCAAGCCTCCATTCTCACCTTGCATTAGCCATCACTACTTTCATGGTATACCATCTAGAAGCTGTGACGAAGGTAATGTTAGCTTCATTTAAGGCTGTTGTGGCTTTTACAAAATAAAGCAATCAGCAGGCCATAGATTCTAACAGGAAGATCCATAACATTTTTAAGCCTAGGTACAGACTGCAGTCTCTCATTGGGCCAGATTCTAAAAGACTTGCTCTAAGTTTAAGTGATTTACTCTTATTTAAGGCCTACTTATAAAACAGACTTACACTGGAATAAGTCATTTGTTCTCAGAACAGATCTTTTAGAATCTGGCTCATGATGTCTGCTATCAAAGATAACCATATTTACACGGCGGTTGAAATACTGAGCTAACATATACATGCTGAAGTCTAACACAGGTGAAAGGATACCACTGGCAAAAACAGAGTAGAACTCTTTCTACAGTCAGTCTAAAAGGTAGGACATCACATGAACTTGTTGTAATATGGGAGATCCATACTATTATAGTAAATAATTGTCTCACGTCAATGCATTCTGTGTAGCCATAAACATATATTCAGTAATTTAATTCAAGAGTTTTCCTGCAGTTCATTGTATACATGTGCAGTCCATATCCACAGTACACAGCTGTTTATACCAGCATCTGGTTGCATTTTCCTCCCGGTTTAAATCCTACCCTTCTCAACACTCTCTCCCATTCCCAGTCTCCTTCTCCTTTTCACTGGAGATTTTGTACTATATTATTCTTTCTTTCTTACCATTGCCAACCTCCCAAATGATATGTGCGCCAGGGACTCAAACCCAGGACCTACAAAGCTTTAGACTGTCACTGTACCCATTTAGGTACTTGGATCTTTTCTCCAATCTTGCTTTAATTCATTACACCTCCAGCTTCTCTCTAACTACTGTTACATATCTTTTTTGTTACATCCTGAAAAGTGTTGTGTGTGTCATTCTTGGAGCTATTTAATTTTGTTTCCTAGTTCTTGGTTACAGTGCTGTTGATCTCTGTCATAAGTCTTCTTAGTAGTTAATGTTCGCATTCTTTTCAGGATTGTCCCTCCTTCTCAGTCCCATACATGCAAATTCCACTGCATTGTTCCTTTTGTTGACTGACAGTTCTATCATTGCTCATTAAACTCTTCCCCTCTCAAATTGTTTGTGCTCACAGGCATACGTCTCAAGTGCAATTCATTACAAGAAACATTTCTCATTTTGAATCATGGACCGTCTCATTTTCTTCATTGTTTTACATTGAAATGGTCTGTCACACACTCGATGTTAGGGATTTTTTAACTGACCTCCATGGTAAATAATGCTGAATCATGTGAATTAAAGTAACCTTATATGAGAATAAAGTAACTCGTTTAACCAACCTGTGAGCTTCCTTGTTGAAACTGCTGGCAAGCTGGTAGCAAGTGTTCCACACTTTGACCATTTGTCATTATGAGTGGTATTGTTACACATTCTGGAGACAGAAGGTTGAGAGCTATGCTCTCAGGCATCCCTAGTACATGTGACCCACATCTCCAACATCAGTTATTTACTTTTCTTCCTTCCTTAGCCGATCCTTTTGGTTTTACATATCATTTATGTAATGTTCCTAGGGTTTGACCTCCTGACCATGTAAATATTGCACATCGCTTGCTACTCTACTTATTTTATCCCAAATTTCTGAGTTCATTTCCCATCATTGCTTCCTTTTCCAGTTACATTCAGCTTTTTTGAGTGTGTTTTTCTTGCTCCAGTCTCAGGTCTTCATAAATTTTCCACAATTACTTTTCTTTTCTCTTTGCCTCATGGAGCTATTCTCTTTGGATTGACTTTATCCCTCATTTTGCATCCCCCACCTGTTCTAACGGTGTTGCCTCAGTCTTATTCACCCGCACCAAGCAGTCTTTGGGAGTCTGCACTTCTTGTATTAGCACCCCCAGTGCTTACTAAAGCCCTTTTGGCACATTCTATCCTTTTCTCTTGCTGCTCTGCTAATCAATGTGCTTTGCAAGTTCAGGTCTGCTGAGTTTGCCCAGTCCTTTTGCTCCCCATAACTTTCACCTCTTACATCTTGTCCTTTATCTATCATTGCTTTCTTTTACTGCTTAACTTTTTTTTTTTTAAACGTATCCTCTAATTCATGATCCTCTCCACCTCCCTTCTGTTCAATTTCATGCCCTTCTTCTAGCAATTTGAAAATATTGTGTGGCAAATGTCCATCTATACTTTTTTCCTGCTTGACCTGAGTTTTATTATTGCCCGGAAGCATAGCTAAGACAGGGAGAAGGGGGCAGTTGCATTGAGTGCTAGGTGTTCGAGGGTGAGATTGGCAGGTGCTGATCAGTTGCTAGTGCATTTGATCCCTTACTGGCATTTCTGAATGCTGGTATGGAAACATTGTTTTTGTGATGAGGACTGAAGCAAAGCATTTTGCTACAGTTCTTTTCAAGGCAGAAAACCTTTGTTTTTTATTAATTAACTAATAAATTCATTCATCTTTTTGCCCCAAAATACACACATCAGACATGACACTCCTTAAGAGAGAGTTCAGAAATGCCAGACTGCAGAACCAACCTTTTTTTCTCTCTCTCTCAAGTATCAGCAATGAGCACTAGATGAGCCAGCTTTGGATCTGCACTTGCAACTCTTTGCCATTTTCCAGAAAGTTCTCAAGCTCTATCTACATAATCCATAGGACTTCCTTTCTGGAGTAAAACGTAAGATTCCATAGTAGATGCATTCTGAAAGGGAGCACTATAATTGCTTCCATAGCTATTCTCTAGCTCTGCATAGGGTTACTTTTCTCCCATGTTTAAACTTAATCCACTCAATTTTTTTTATTTTTTCCTCCAGTATGGTCCAAGCCAATAGCCTTAGATATTTAGTTCACTTCACTTACTTGAGTGGCCCAATCCCCCTTCCCCACTTTTAATTGCTACCCTAACCAAGATTAACTTCTCTGTGTGACATCACAAGCCTGAGAACATAATGAGTTCTTCAACCACCGGTACTATCTGCCTGAAGGCATCTTCAATATTTGTTGTAAGTAGAAAACAGCCATTAGCATATAGACAGCATTTTGCCTGCACCTGTTCCCCTTTTTACAGCATTGCTCAACTTTTATTGCCAGCTCATCTATCTCCAGCATAAAAAGTCTTCCCGACAGAGGATAGCACTGCCTTGTGCCATACTCTACATTCACCAGAGTATGTTTTATTTACTTATTTATAATGGTTTTGTGTGTATGCTCCAAGTATATTCCTCAGTCTGTGCATAGTGGTATATCAATGTTTACTTTATCACCATGTAAAGGTCATATTACCTGTGGCAGCACTATTTACCTCAGTGGGAGTCCCAGTCACAGAAATGATGTGATTAACCAACTTCTGACATACAAAATTGTTCTTCCATGCTCCTCCTGCTGCATTGTCATGTATCTTTTGCAATTACAACTCCTGCAACAGTCATAGTTGTATCTTGGTCTTTTTATCAAACCAGCTGGGGCATGACCCTTAGATTTAACAGATTCCACTGCTTTAAGGTCCATGTTCAGAATGTTATTTAGAGATATGAATCTGAAACTATTACAGTGTGAACCATATGCACCGGTGTGTGACATATCTCATCCTAGACCCTAACACCCTGTGTGGACATGGGCTAGAAACAGTAAAGCACAGGAATGCATAGACTAACTGCACATTTGCCAAGAGTATGGCATAAACCAATGAAGTATGTTCAAGGCAGAAGTTTGAGAGATACCAAATGTGTTCATAGTTTATATCTGGAAGGTCCAGGTGACAAGTATAGTGGGGCCTGTACATATGTTGGTATCGACAGGCATAGGAAGGCCCACAGCTCCCCTTTGTGAGCCATACTAACTTACCAAAACCTGTTTAATATCCTTGTCTAGTCTAACCTAGTCCAATAATTCCTGCTCAGGAAAGTTGTAATTATTTGCCTACTAGTCTCCTTCTTCTAGACAAGTGAGCTTGACTTCACTTTACTCATTGGGTTTTGATGTGACTGACACAAGCAACTTGTACTGGGACAAAGCTAGACTGGGTACTGGAAGACAGCATATTCAGAAAATGCAAAGTGGCTAGAAAATGCACAGATTTGCTTTCCATAACCTTAGTTTGCATGGTCCACTTGCATGTCATTAACTGAATTCCATAAATGTGCGAAAAGCATCTTATTTGCATTAGAAAGATACCAATTTTTCACATATTCATCTTTTATATTTTGTTATTCCCTTATTTTCATACTGTTTTGCATAGGTTTTGCCTGTTCACATCTAGAGGACATACCCTCTGCTTTTATGCAAAATGACAATGGATACCATCTATACACCTCAGTATACCTTAACAGGTTAATGAATTGGAAACTAGCATCAACCTCACTTCACCACTCATTTGCAGCAATCAAAGAAATAATCCTTGAAGTAATGTTGCATATGTGGAATTTATAAAAGCAGACTCACTGAAATCCATGACACCCTCTATATATTAATCATTTGAGAGTACTTTTTCAATGTTGACAGCAAATTGCATTCGCTGATGTTTTGTACTTTAGATCTTATAAACCCCTTTAATATGTGAACTTGCAATAATTAATCCTTTTAGTGATACCTTTTCTTTCAATTCTTATTCCAACACTAAAGTGCTTCATAAGGAATCTATCTATCTAGAGGGTCAAATTTCTAAACAATTTGTACTTGAGGAGATCTTGTGATGGTGTTGCAATTAGTAGCTGGTTCCTCTGGTCACACCTAAAATCAATTAACCTAACGTTCTAACAGTTAGTGCCTATTTTGTCAGAAGTCAACAGTGGGGGGGGTGGTGTCAAAGAGATAACTTGTTTGGCACCAATGACGAGAGTTGGCAAGGGGCTGACAAAGACTAGGAATGAATCTGAAAAACTATTAAAATACCAGGCATGTCAGTGAATAACATGTTTAAGTAATTAATTTCCATTTGTTTGCTAGGAAATTCCGAGTCAGCAAACAGACCCCTTTTCAGTAGAAACCTGGGCAGAAAAGTTCCACAGCAGATGATTGCAGTAGTATTTATACAATATACAAGGTACTCAGGTAACATCAAAAGAACTATTAATAGCAGTACTATACAATATCCAGGTAAAAATTATTAGCACTACATACAGACTGAGGATTAATCATCATCATCTTTCGGCTTTTCCCGTTAGGGGTCGCCACAGCGGATCATCTCTTTCCATTTCTTCCTATCCTCTGCATCTTGCTCTGTCACACCAACTGCCTGCATGTCCTCTCTCACCACGTCCATAAACCTTATCTTAGGCCTTCCTCTTTTCCTCTTACCTGGCAGCTCCATCCTTAGCATCTTTTTCCCAATATACCCATCATCCCTCCTCAGCACGTGTCCAAACCAATGCAATCTAGTCTCTCTTGCTTTGTTTCCAAACTATCTAACATGGGCTGACCCTCTAATATACTGATTCCTAATCCTTTCCATTCTAGTCACACAGAGTGCAAATCTTAAAATCTTTAACTCTGCCACATCCAGCTCTGACTCCTGCCTTTTTGTCAATGTCACTGTCTCCAACCCATATAACATAGCTGGTCTCACTACCCTCTTGTAGACCTTCCCTTTCACTCTTACTGGTACCCGTCTGTCACAAATCACTCCTGACACTCTTCTCCACCCATTCCACCCTGCCTGTACTCTCTTCTTCGCCTCTCTTCCACATTCACCATTATTCTGAACTGTTGATCCCAAGTACTTAAACTCGTCCACCTTTACCAACTCTACTCCCTGCATCCTCACCATTCCTCTACCCTCCCTCTCATTTACACACATATATTCTGTCTTAGCCCTGCTGAACTTCATTCCTCTGCTCTCTAGAGCATAGCTCCACCTCTCCAGAGTCTCCTCAACCTGATTCCTACTCTCACTACAGATCACAATGTCATCTGCAAACATCATAGTCCACGGGGCCTCCTGTCTGATCTCATCTGTCAACCTGTCCATCACCACTGCAAATAAGAAAGGACTCAGAGCTGATCCTTGATGTAATCCCACCTCCACCTTAAACGGATCTGTCACTCCCACTGTAGTCCTCACCACTGTCACACTACCCTCGTACATATCCTGTACCACTCTTACATACTTCTCTGCCACTCCCGACTTCCTCATGCAATACCACAACTCTTCTCTAGGCACCCTGTCATATGCTTTCTCCAAGTCTACAAAGACACAATGGAACTCTTTCTGACCTTCTCTGTATTTCTCCAATAACACTCTCAGAGCAAACATTGCATCTGTAGTGCTCTTTCCTGGCATGAAACCATACTGCTGATCACTAATCATCACCTCCCTTCTTAACCTAGCTTCTACTACTCTTTCCCATAACTTTAAGCTGTGACTGATCAATTTTATCCCTCTGTAGTTACTGCAGCTCTGCACATCACCCTTATTCTTAAAGATAGGTACCGAAACACTTTTTCTGCACTCCTCAGGCATCTTCTGACTTTCAAAATTTCATTAAATAATCTAGTTAAAAATTCCACTGCCATTTCTCCTAAGCACCTCCATACTTCCATTGGTATGTCATCTGGGCCAACAGCTTTTCCATTCTTCATCCTCGTCATAGCTGTCCTTACTTCCTCCTTGCTAATCTGTTTCACTTCCTGATGCACTATCCCCACATCATCCAACCTGCTCTCTCTCTCATTCTCTTCATTCATCAGCCTCTCAAAATACTCTTTCCATCTATTCAACGCACTCTCCTCTCTTGTGAGTACCTTTCCCTCACTATCCTTTATCACCCTTACTTGCTGCACATCTTTCCCGGCTCTGTCCCTCTGTCTAGCCAATTGGTATAGGTCCTTTTCTCCCTCTTTAGTGTCCAATCTCTCATACAACTCTCCATATGCCTTATCCTTAGCTTTTGCCACCTCTCTCTTTGCCATGCGCCTCATCTCCTTATACTCATGTCTACTTTTTTCATGTCTTTGACAATCCCACTTCTTCTTTGCCAGCCTCTTCCTCTGTATACTCTCCTGTACTTCCTCATTCCACCACCAGGTCTCCTTGCCCGCCTTCCTCTGTCCAGATGTCACACCAAGCACCTTTCTAGCAGTCTCCCTTACTAGTTCTGCTGTAGTTACCCAGCTATTCGGTAACTCGACACTGCCTTCCAGTGCCTGTCTTAACTCTTCCCTAAATGCCACTTCACAATCACCCTTTTTTAACTTCCACCATTTAATCCTTGGCACTTTCACACTCCTCCTCCTCTTCTTGATCACCAACGTCATCATACATAGCACCATTCTATGCTGCTTAACTACACTTTCCCCTGCCACCACTTTACAGTCTCCAATCTCCTTCAGACTGGCCCTCCTACATAGGATATAATCCACCTGTGTGCATCTTCCTCCACTCTTGTATGTCACCCTGTGCTCCTCCCTCTTCTTAAAATACGTATTCACCACAGCCATGTCCATCCTTTTCGCAAAATCCACAATCATCTGACCTTCTGCATTCCTCTCCTTAACACCATACCTACCCATCACTTCCTCATCCCCTCTGTTCACTTCACCAACATGCCCTTTAAAGTCCACTCCAATCACTAGCCTCTCACCCTTGGGTACACTCACCACAACTTTATCCAACTCACTCCAAAATTTCTCTTTCTCATCCATCGCACACCCAACTTGTGGAGCATATGCACTAACAACATTCATCATTACACCATCAATTTCGAGCTTCATAAACATCACTCTGTCAGACACTCCCTTCACATCTAAAACACTCTTGGCATATTGTTCCTTTAGTATAACCCTACCCCATTTCTCCTGCCAACCACACCATGATAGAACAATTTGAACCCATTTCCTAAACACCTGGCCTTACTTCCCTTCCATCTGGTCTCTTGCACGCACAATATATCAATCTTCCTTCTCTCCATATCAGCTAGCTCTCTTCCTATACCAGTCATACTGCCAACATTCAAAGTTCCTACCCTCATTGCTACACTCCTAACCTTCCTCCTCTCTTCCTGCCTTCGGGCATGCCTTCGTCCTCCTCTTCTCCTTCGGCCAACAGTAGCCCAATTTCCACCAGCACCCTGTTGGCTAACAGTACTGGTGGCAGTCGTTGTTAACTTGGGCCTCGACCGATCCGGTATGGAAATATGAAATTTTTGCACCATAAGTGTTGTGGCAGAATTTTTACACCGGATGCCCTTCCTGACTGAGGATTAATAAAGCACATAAATATGAAATAACCAAGTACTTCTGCAGCAACATAGTCAGCATTGGATGCAGTACATTAGGACAGATATAATTATATTCACTTTGTCATAAGAAGAGAAGACAGAAAAACAGGATTAGTTAGTACAGGGGTGTCCACTTCATGGCATCTTTACAGTTTTTTTAATGTTGTCTCAAAATGATACTCAGAAAAGTTAAATTAACTTATCTATTAGAGTAAAACCAAGGAGAAGACTGACTATTGCCTTGAAAAGATGGGCAAACCTTTTGTAATACCTGCTGGGCTGAAGAATGTCTTCTATGTTGGTACTGGATAGGCCATGAATGGGAATCTTCAATTATGGCTGAGTCAGAGTGATAACCAATATAAGCTCTTTCTGCCAATACCACCTGATGTTTGTTTCCCATATCAATCAGCTATACCCTTTTGATTCCACTTAACCCATCTCCATCATGTTACACATGTTCTTAGCAAGTCCAAATACAAATTGCAGTGTTATGTATGTAAGCAAGAACAGCGTTTCCATCTCCTAGGATGTGATCTACCTCCAATTGTAAAGTTGCTAAGGCATTCTTATCCCAAATATCATCTTGTTATGTTCACACCACCCATATGCAGTAACAAAGTGGTGACCACTGCCATGCTGTAGTAATCTTTAGTCAAGTCAACCGTAGTCAAGTACTTAGTCCTCATCCAGCTGTTCTAATTTTTCATTTTCTTGGGATGTACACATCTGCTTCTGTTTGATTGCTTAGTTGTATGTAGTCTACACAAAACCTGGTGCTGGCATTCATTTTTGGCACCAACACCACCAGTGATGGAGGCCCAGGACCTGTTAAATTCCAGGATTACATCCAGTTTTATAGTCTGCTGCAGTTTCTCAAACATGATTTGCCTGACATGTTCCGGCAGCCCATAAGGAGTCTCTTGCATTGCTGATGAGTTGCTGTGTTATACTAATTGGATAAACCTTGACTTAGGAGTGTGCATATCACAAGATTCTTCTACTACTGCTCGAGTTTCCTGAACTAGCACAGGGGACCTCATCCACTAAATTGTCAGTTCATGGCTCATGGAGGAGATCTGACATCACATTCTCATTAACTTCCTTTTCTAACCTGTTTCATATATCAAGCACATTTTTTTCTTTACCACGCTAGGGTTTCATGATGCTACCTTGGTGGAGTTTATGCTTCTGGCTCTTTGCTGGCAACATTACCACATTCTTGATGTGATATCCTCCATGGCGCTGGAGAGGTTTGAGTTCTACCATTGCCAAACGAATGTGATACTTTAGATGACATTCAAATAGGCTGAATCACACCACTTTCCACCAGTGTATCTCTTGGGTAAGGAAATCAATGGTCTTATAGTCATTTGATACATTCCACTGCCCCAAATTGCTCTAACTGCCACCAGAGGGACGGTATCTCCAAGTCACCCCACTAGTGTCCAACAGATTAATGAAGAGCAAATACACAAATTGGACTGAATAATCAGTTCAACAAATAAAACTTGGCCCCAAGATCATAAAGGGAGTATGCACTGCTGTCCTGGTTATGGCTTTCAAACATCCACATCCAGACAAGGCCAGCGCACTGAGCAGTTACAGAGCTGAGTCAATGGGCTAGCAACCTATGGTCCTATTTCACAACTTTCTCTGTGAATTGCATTTTCTTCAAGGGCTCCTTACCCATGGGTTTAAAACAAACTATTATTTTCACAACACCACACCAACCCAAAAAAAATCACAATTACCTGGGAAGGCTAAAAGAATTCTTCAATTCCTTGTAACTTGGGTCCTGGCAACATTTTACTGCAACCACAATAGATTACTGGACTAGAGACCCACCATTTACTATGCTACTCTTGATCAACAACCACATAAAAATTACAAAAAAAGAATATCTCAGCGGTAATCCACTTTGTGTGGTCTGGACAAATAAAAATACCCTAGATTGATAAATAATACCTTCTCCACAGATAATAAATAAATACATACATAACAGATGCAAGATCTTAAAAGTCAACAAATACAAACTTAACTTAGACATGAAGACTTTACGAGACTGCTGATACATAGTAAATATGCAATGGTCAAGATGACTGAAGAATGAATATGAAATTATAATAAGCTGCATAGTCAGTATTATTATTAAAGTATAATTTAGAGCTAAATAAACCTAACTGACTAATTAAAAGAGCACTGAACCCTCAGCTATACTAATCACTGAAATATTATAAATTATTCTCAACTAGAATTGGTAGTTTATGTGCTTTAATAAAGGATATTCTATTTTGAACTCAACTGTGGACTACCTACTATTTTTATTATTTTGTAGTAAGTATTTTAAAGTTTGATTTTTATTAGTGAGCTAGGTGCATACCATATTTCAAGGAGTGAACTTTGCACCCTCCACCCAGCAAACGTTATTCTTGGTTTGATTTTAGAAACCTCACCACTTTGCTCTTAATCAATTTCAAACTGATTATAGATGTATTCAATTGCAAAGGAAAGCTAGCAAATTTACCCCCATTCTTCATAACAAGTAAGCAATTTATTACTGCCCTTGGTATACATTGCTTATTTTTAATCCCCATTACTCACAAGCCTTTGATAGAGGCAAGTATCTCCAGCTTTCCTCAGGCTCATTCTGATGCCTCTTTTTATTATTTGCAACTTTTGCACAAGTCTCTTCTTAATTATTTTCATAACAGATAGATATACTCTCTTTGAATGTTTGATCCTTGGACATTTCATTTACAAAATCATTTATTTAGTAAGATCAGAATGGTAAGTTCATCCGGTGATGGATTAAACTATTTTCCTGCATGATCATACGTTCATAGGTTAGTACTAGGCTAACTGCCCTTGTGAGCCATTTTAAGCCTAGCAAATTATCCTTTGTGAGACTCAAACTCTGGACCTTGTGTTTGTAAGGCGCACATCTTAACCATTAGGCCCCCCCTCATCAGTTATAGTCACTGCCAGGCTGTCTCTAGTTTCACTGGACTAAATCTTAGCACATAGAAAGTGGACAACATGTCATACTTGCTTAAATCATAATTCTGGATCCTTTTTTTTCTTTTTTTTTTGGTTAGCAAAGTATGACAGTGACATTTCTTATACTCTGTAGATGTCATGTTTGTCTGATTCCTCACTAATCTTTCTAAAAAATAAGGTAATCACTGTATAAGGTATATTGTTGTGTATTTGCATTGTGGCTGCAAGTGTGGACAGGCTCTGGTAACAAAATGTTTTATAGGCTACACAAGTGAATCTGCAATATACCCATAAAATTGCAAACCAAATTATATGCAACAGATGGGGCCATGGTCTCGCAATCCACATTCAAGATGCTAATGTGTATGCGTTAGTATGAATTTTCAATCTATATAACTGGCACAAAATAGTATATGAAGAGATGGTAAACTGAGCACAGCTGTCTCAAGTAATAGCCAACACTTGCCACTCCTAAAAAATGTTCTCCACTGTTCAGTTAAATATCAGGGATATATCCACTGGTTGCTAAGATTTTATCCAACTCAGACTAAGCAAAATGTCTTTCAATCTCATCTTTAAAAACTAACTGAAACTTGACAAAGTTTATTTTTAAAAAGTAATATGCATACAATATAACCTTGGGGGATTTGATAATAACTCTCCAGTACCAATACCGCCTTTGTTATGCTAACAAACAAAAATAGAACATAAAACGTAATTTATGTTTATCCTTGAATAATTCAACCACAAAATATTTCTTTAGTTGCAATAGCTTGACCAGAAACTAACTATTCTGCTGACGTCAGCAGAGTTTAGTACACAATTTCACTGCAAGCCTTTAAATTAATAATAAAGGCCAACAACAAGCATCTAAAATTAAATAATGAAACTCATTACTTGAAATAAATTTTCACTTTAAGCAACAGTTTGTAAAATCAGTTATATAACCAACATTACATTTTCACAAAGAAATATCAAAGTAAATGTGTTTAAACTGACAGATGGCATAAACAACTGAGTCTTGCAGTAACTGCACTGTGGTGCTGCATGTATTGCTCTACTAAATTTTCAAGTGACCCAGAGTCTCATATGTTCAAATTCTCCCTGGTGCTTTACACTGTTATTTCTGTCTTTATCCTGAAGCTTTCTCTCAAGTGTATTATTGTTTTGTCTTTTGCTTTGTCTTTTCGGCTTTTCCCAGTTAGGGGTCGCCACAGCAAAACTCCGGTCTGCTAATGATTGGCAGTAGATTTTTTTTTTTTTTATGGTGCTGAGTTGCCAACCCAATGCCCATTCACGCATGTCTTTTGGAGGCCTCTCAACCATGGGGAGGACATGCAGACTCCACACAGAAGGCACTCCAGCCAAGAATCGAAAAGGAAAACCTCTTGCTGTGTGGCAACAATACTACCGTTGTACCACAGCGGCTTCCTCTCAAGTGTATTATTATGAAAAAAATTACTACACTAACTTGTGTGTTAGTCTAGTAGGTTAATTCTGGTGTCTGTTATTTTCTACTTGCTACTGTGTTTATTTTATTTAATCATATAGGTAGTGTTATCCCTAATGTCTAGTGAGCCCCCAACACATGTAGTTGTATTGTTTCTCTAGTAGCCTCCATCCCCCACATTGTATTTAAGTCCCACTAAGGCATGCTGCTAAAGATTAATCAATGTCTTCCAGTGTTCCCCCGACCCATGCTACCTGTAAGTGTCATTAATGCATGGAGCTACAGATCATTCCCTGTTGTCTACTGTTTCCTGCCCCAGTCCCAGTTATGTTTAAGTACCATTAAGGCACGGAATCAAGAAGTCCCCTTGGTGTTTAATGTTCCCCTTGTCCCATGTATTTACAGGTCTTCCTGGAGGCTGTTGCTGTACCTACCCAGGTAGATGTAGTTCTCCTAGTTTGCTATTTTCCTCGTGACTCACATAGCTGTAGTGGCTAGTGTTCATCTAACTCCTGTAAGTGAAGTTCTCCCTTGTGGCTAGTGTACCCCCCAAATCAATATAGTTCTCACTGGTGGCAAGTGTTCACCCTCAGCCATTGCTGCAGATTTCCTCAATAGTCTAGTGGTATGTGAAATTATGTAAACCACCAGGACCCCACCCCACATAAACACAGGCATGCCTATACACTGGATCACACTTGCAGAAAGACTCATACATTCATGAATATACATACACATACACCTATTCTACCTCCTCAATAATCCATGTTCTGCAACTACACAGACACACACACCCATCACATGCAGCCTGTCAAATACACACATCTTAACACTATCTTATCAGCACAGAATTCTACCTCAATTGATGAACATGGTGTTGTGAATGTAGCCAGAGGGGCAAAGCTAATCTATGTAGCCAAGCAATTATCTGACTTCCTTGGCTGGGTAAATATCTTACCACCGGCAGTTCTGAGGGGATAGAACATGGCTAATTTTGCAAATGCCTCTTCCCTATACTACCTTACTATTTAGCACAGCTGTAAGGACAGCCCTTCATGGTGCTTTATGTCTTCATGTTACACCATCATGTTAGGGGTGTCTCTGAATAAGAAATGGTGATCTGGAGGTATACTCCTCAAGTACACCTCAAAGTAACCTTACTAAATTCAGCTCATAGTGTAACTTAATGAGCAATCTCCAATAAAGTAGCCATGCAAGTCCAGATTGAAGATTACTGAGTCCAGGTGTATCAGCTCTTTAAAAGATGATTTATAATTATATTTTCATGTCATCTATAAAGGGCAAGTTGGTAACTCTTTTTGTAAAAATACAGGATAACAAGAAAACACAATATTTTATTTATTTGTTACTTTATCCTTTTTTGGGCAACCACAGTGGTGCAGCAGTTAGCGTTGTCACCTCACAGCAAGAGGTTCTCTAATTCAATCCTCGGCTGGGGTGCCTTCTGTGCAGAGTCTGCATGCCACCCTGTGGTCGCGTGGGTTTCCTCCCACATCCCAAAGACATGCTGTAGGTGGGATTGGGCACTTTAAACTGGCCCTAGGCATGAGTGCGTGTGTGTGTGCCTTCCGTGGAAGGTTGGGCGCCGGGCTAGCAAAATGACAACGTAAAACTCTACTGCCAATCTTGAGTGGACAGGTGATCCGCTGTGACAACTCCTAACCAGGAAAGCTGAAAGAAGAAGAAGTTGTTACTTTATCCTTTTATGACTGAGTTAATCCCACTAGGTTAATAGTCTCTTTTCATGGGAGACCCGTGATGGTATTTATACTACTAGGGAAATTTGGCCATGGCATTGTTGAACAACCCCCAGTCTTTTTTGACAGATGCCATGGGAACTTTTACATCCACCTGAGCTACCACCAACCCAAGCAGATAAGGCCTTGGTCTGACATGTCATCTGAAGGACAGCACACTCAGAAGTACAGCACCCTCCCCCCATGCTGCAGTGCAGTGGTAGTAATCATTCTACCTGGTTTGGGAATAGAACCCATAGACTTATGCACCAAAGGTGAGTGCACTACTTGTAGTGCCACTGATGCTGCTAATATGAAGAAACAATGTGATTCTTTTTCTTTTTTGTAAAGAACCATTAAGCATTGAAATGACTTTCATGAAGAACATGTAGCTTTAAAGATAGTGACGAAAACCAAGAATCCTGGGGACATCTATAACACAACTATTTGGACAAGTTGGAGAAATTAAACTGACAAATATGTATCAGCTAAAGTTCAGTCTGCTCTTTTGTCTGCCTTTTGGCTTTGTGACCAATAGTTTATTATCGAGCATTAAAATTTGGGTGTAGTCAGACAGGGCCTTTATTCTCAGGTGTCACTCAAATAGAAACATTATGACTTATTGATGCAATAAGAATATAAATATCTAAAGTATTAACTGCAGCTTAGATATCCTTACTTTTTTAAAGATAGGAATATGTCCCTAAAAGGTCTATATTAGAATGTCAAACACTGTCTTCCAACACCACGTGAAAATCCACTACGAAACCTGCGTTTGAAATATTTATTTAAGCTTCTCTTTAAAGATGCACTTTTCGTCAGATTTAAGTATCCAACTTCATCAGAAACAAAACTTTAAGTTAGTAATCTACTAGAGGATTTTATAGCACCCAAATCTCATTGAAATCACATTGAAGTCACGCAGCACTACACATGTACTACGCAGAGAGCTCACCCTACTGGTGAGACTTGCAACTACTAGTTAATTCTTTATTTTTTATTGTTTGTTTTTTATATATTGTTTGTTTAATTTCTACCTATATAAAATCTCATATACATGCAGGTCGCAACTCAGAAAATACAATGCTATAATGAACAATGATAAAATATATAAAAATAATGTAGTAACAAATGTAAATATGAAAATAAAAATGTATAAAAAATCTCCAAGTAAAGAATTATGTTAAGCTTTATATAACTAACAATGTTAAAATAGTTAAAAATAGATAAAAATAAATAAAAATAAAGTTTTGACTTGTAATTTCGATCTCAAAGAACTGCACATGTATTTGCTCATAAAAGCAGCAAAGTCTCAAATCTAAAAATACAAATGAGAATTCACCTTAACAGATTTTTCAAGCGTAGGACAAACATAATCGAATTACACTCATTCAGGCCAGGAAACTGGCAGGCATTCAGCCTCAATTGCCAACAAAGCTCTAACCTTTCCAATCTAAGTGACTCCGGACCACCTCTTCCGTCATTGTATAGTTGTTGTATGACGCTAAATTTGAAATTATGTGTGGGCTGTTCTAAAATATGTCTTGCCAATGCATTTGTGGATTTACTATTGTTAATACTGTATATGTGTTCATATATCCTGTCCCTCAGTCTTCTGTCGGTTTTGCCGACGTAGAACGCGGGACAGTGGGTGCAGCTTGCCAAATACACTACTTGCTTACTGTTGCAATCATATTTGTCCTTGGCTTTGATCTTAACATCCCTAATACAACAACTGTTACCCTCATGGATATATTTGCATTGGTTACACATATAACATTTGAATGTACCCAGTTTCTTTTTCATCACAGTGGCTCTGTTTTCTAAGATTTGTTTCAAAACATTGCGAGACAGCTTTAAAATAAGCAACGGGAGATGCCCATTGCTTATTTTAAAGCTGTCTCGCTATGTTAAACCCATTTAACATAGCGAAACAGTAAAAAGCAACGGAGATCTTGCTTTCTCCGTTGCCTTTTTTTTTAAACCTGTCTCGCTATGTTAAATGGGTTTAACATAGTGAGACAGCTTTAAAATAAGCAACGGAGATCTCTGTTGCTTATTTTAAAGCTGTCTCGCTATGTTAAACCCATTTAACATAGCGAGACAGGTTTAAAAAAAAAGCAACGGAGAAAGCAAGATCTCCGTTGCTTTTTACACACTGTGTCGCTATGTTAAAGGAGTTTAACATAGCGAGACAGCTTTAAAAAAAGCAACAGAGATCTCCGTTGCTTTTTTTAAACCTGTGTCGCTATGTTAACGTCTTTTAACATAGCTAGACAGTGTTTTAAAAGAGACTTATACTAATGGAAAAAGTCCGGGCGACCGGACCTTTTTCCATTAGTATAAGTCGATTTACAACGTGCACGCTGGCCAATCAGCGTGCACGTTTTAGAATATTAATGGGGGGGTCATGGTATAATAGGTAGTTGCAACTGAAAACAAAACAATGTTGTGTTGTTTTATACTAAAAAAATCATAAGCCATGGGTAAAGTAGATGGATTGAATTATATATACATTTATTCATTGAAATATGGTTTGCTAGTCATTTATCAAACTGACCATAATCCAAGGCTTTTCATGGGAAAACAATGTTTACTAATTAGATGAAAATTCTATAAACAGTAGCTGTTAAAAATCCTCTGCAGTTTTATACTTCCTTCTTTTAGATCTGAACACATGGCAGATACATTATTGTCTGTTTGTGTAGTTTTCTCATTGCATTCATGCACAGAAATGGCAAGCTAAATATACAGGTCAAACATTTTTTTGTGACAGTTAAATAACTAAAGATATATAAAATGTATAGCAAAATGTTATGGTCATCCTTTCAAAAATGTAAAGAATGTCAAACTGTTCTGTTAAAGTATTTTAAGCTAATGAAATTTGTTTGATAATCATTTAATTTATGGAATACTTATTACATGTTATGTGTTGCCACATCATTCTGAAAAAAATACTTCATGGGACTGATATATTTATTTTTGTTTAATTGATTATTCATTTGTCAAATATTTGTATTGAATACTTTACTAAGTTAGAAAAAAAAGAACTGTAACAAAACAAGGCAAAAACATTCTATGTATTTATTAAAACATTTTAAGTTTTAAAATAATGCCTAAATATAGAATATGACAGGTTATAATGGATGGGACAATTACTGCAGAATTTTCATTCAGAAGTCATTAAACTGCTCAGCAAAATGTTATTGCTTTAAGGTAAAACCAAAGTTTATATTCATAATGACCAAATTGTTTATGCATGCTCCATTGGCTTTGAACAATATGACACATGCCATGCTGGTGAGGAGTCAAAGCCACCATCTGCATTCAACACTGAGGGTCCTGCACTTCTCAGACCAGACAGAACTCTGGCTGTTCAATTCCAAACTGTGTTACTATGTGGGCTGAGCCCCAGAATGTGAAGTAATCTGCCACTAGGGATTTGCACCTTGAGCACTGGTTAGAATCACAAAATCCCCTTGTTCTTCATCTGGAATGGTGACATCTACTAGATGTGAACATATTTATTATATGAAATAGCTAGGATGGGAGCAAAGACCAGTCAGCTTTGTCTTCAGATGTTAGAACCTTCCAGTATTCCTGAACACTAAAGTCATAGGTAAAGCCTGACTCCATTTGTCTCTCAGGGTCTCACTAAGCCTGTTCACTAAATGTTTATAGAGAAAGGACAGTGAATGAGTGACAGATGTCTAAATTTTGCATATACAAAAAGCACTGTTGCATTCAACTGTGGTTAATGCATATAAAAACTATTCATGAGTTATAAACTTTGCCCATTCAAAATCCTTGATGAATTAGCATGTACCTGGCATTAAGTATAGGATGGATACTCATCAACAGAGTACATATTCATGGTTTTGCCAATAGACTAAGCACAGTGAGAGCCACACACTCCTCTACAGGGGGGTACATCAAAGTTAATGGATGCCCAGATCCTAAATGTTATTGCAAGTTATAGGGGCACTCGTACCCATAAATTATTTTGAAATTTACCTTTCCAAAGTCCCACTTCCTTCCCTTCCTATGCCTTGTAGTTATGGTGATATTCTCTGTGCATGTATAACCATTATCTCTGGGATAAACTAAATAAGTTGTGGTGGAGATTCTGTCTGTATGATGTGTACAAATCCTGCAGAAAATAGTCAGTGATGAAGAGAGTGGAGGAGAATATCTTATATCTTAAAAAATGAGGACATAGTGCTTCCTCATAGACATAAGGAGTTTTTACCAAAAGGTAAACTAACATGATTTTCATTCTATTATTTAAAAATGTAGAGGATATCTTACAAAAACAAAAAACAAACAAACAAAAAAAAACAAGTTGGGGAAGTAGACCACACTATCATCATCAATCTTTGCTAAAAGTGGAGATAGAAACATTCATGTCTAACTCACCGACATTATGATATCTTTTAGGACCTTCTCAGTATTCAAACAGGGTAATTTACTCAACCACCGAATAAATCAACTGGTATGGTATTATTATATAAATAATTAAAAGACAAAAAACGATTTTGTACTAGTTAGAAAAAAAAAACTCAATATGATGCAAAATGTTCCAGAATGCTTAAGAGAGACTGTAGTTCTCCACAGATTTCTGCAGCCAAACTGTACCATTATCGATGTGATACACAGGGCTTTTCCACTAGGTTGATGTGATATGGATTCAGATCTTGGAGGCCATTTTGTCACAAATTATTCTAGTAACTAATACAAACTGACAGTTAAAGAAGGGCCAGCCTGTTTTGCTCTTCTTGTCAGGCTAGGTGATGTAGAGCTAATATCATCTGTTACAACATAAGTCTTAATTTGTTGGTTTACCTTAGGGCTTAGCATTATAAATGTGGTCTGGAATCAATAGTCTAAAAGTGCTTCTATATTAAAAAACACTGCAGGGTATGATACACTTTTAGTAAGTCAAGGTTTCAAAGACACTCTTATTATTTGACAAACATTTCCTGGAGAGTATAGATTAAAGCTGCTAATAATGATGTACACCCTTTGACTAGAATTTTATCCAATTTTTTTGCTTCTGCTTTTTAAGTAAGATGGGTAAGAGAGCCATCTGACTGTAATGTTTTCTGGAACTGCAGAGTTACTGAAAGCCAACTAAATCTGGGTAATATGATTGAAACTTCTATAAAAAAAACAACAAGGACCCTACCTTAGCCTGGTGACTTATAAGACAATAAGGCATTAATTGCTGTCATAAATGCAAGAAGAAATAATTCAACATCTGTATAGCATTAGGAGGAATTTGTGTCACAGAAATGTTTGCATAAAAGCAGCAAGCTCTACATTGAGGGAATTTTGTTTTGACTGACAGAAGTCCTTATCAAAATTATGCATGAATGCATTAATACAAATAGGTAATGATCAACTTCCCTTAAAGAATTTATAATGCCTGAGAAGAGTTTCACATTTTGTATCATTTAGGCAAATGGAAAGGAGCTTCAGTGACAAAATATTTTTGTCCCAATAAATTGCTCTAAGTAAAGATATTGCAGGACCACAAACTATTTTTTGCTTGTCATAATAAAGTCTAATATGAGCATTTATAGTCTACATATTTACATTTCTCATCACATATTTGACTCTCAAGAGATGAAAAAGAAAAATTCTCTAATCACAATTTCATGCATCAACACAATTCACATGGTGGTCCATATTACAGGTCTATATTATATAAGTGAATGCAATGAATTGTGAACGCTATATAATCGACCCACAAAACCTGAAAAACCCAAAATGTCAAACACACAGATCAGCGATTTTTTTTCCCCAGGGAAAAAAATTGCTGTTCTGTGCTTTCAGTACTTTGCCATTTCCCGTAATGATGCTCGACTAAACAGCATTCGCTAAAATAATAGGAACACCATATTACATACAGTTAACATTATCCCAGTTAAAGGGTACAGATTTCTTGGCTAATGTGGATGCTGGAGAGAAAGGCAGTAAAGAGGAAGTTAGCCAAGTTAGAAAGCTTACTGGCCAATTGTCACAAATGATCGACCTATTTACCCCCTTAAGCCAATGAATGATCGAGATTACCTCTACTGTGCAAAGACAGCATGCCCTTGAAACGCCGACAGTTGTAGGAGCCAAACAATGTGAATATGGAACGGGTAATGGTATTCCAGGGTCTAATAGAGTGCATTTCAATGGTAATATGGATTTTTTACTAACACCAGCTGCATTGAGAGGTTTGGAAGGAGACCGTGATTTGGATGAGAAAGGAGCTGCTTTGCTGCAAGCTGGGCAGGAGAAACGGATGTCTCCAAGCATGTTAGGACAGAACAAAACAGACTTCAAAACTGGTTACAGATTAGTTTCTCAAATAACTTCAAAGAAAGATCTGTTAAACCTGTACCAGTCCCTGATACTTACTAAAATAACTTGAATTAACTATACAGGTTGGCTAACACGCTTAAAACGTTAGACATTGAGAATGCTTATTTAAAAGAATGCATCGCAAAAGGTATTGTCACAAAAGGACTTAAGGTGTGCAAGTACCCTAATAATGTTGTTTCTGGAAGTGTTTTTCATAAAGAATTAATGTATTTAACAGGTGCGGACTGGATATTTTAAAATGTATTACAGATGAAAATGAAAGAATTATCAATTTAAGGAAAGAGATAGAAATGTTAAATGAAAGTATTGTTAATGATTTGATTTATTTGATTCCTCCTGAGAAGATTAAGTATGACAATATTAGAGATGACATTGAAGTTCACTATAATGAACTAATCAAAAGGAAAATTAACAAATTGGAAAGGGATATAAAGAAATGCATTAACAGTGCTAGTTATCCTGAACCTAAGGACAGGGAAAGATTTTGGGCAAAGGGAAACTATAGAACAGAAGAAATAAATGATGTACCAAGGGTTGGACAACTAGTAGGTGAGTTAAATGATTTTCAGAACCAGACCCTCCCCCACGTAGGTCAGAAAGGTTAAAAAATAGGAATGAGCAACATTTTCAACAACCTCCAAATTTTTAGAGGGGAAGGGGCAGATACCAGACAATACGTGTATAATCCCCCCCCCCCCCAACTTGGACAAGGAAAATATTAAACAAGATGTGGATAACCCTTTTAGATTTACCAAGGGAGATTTTAGTATTTATAATTTTAGCCATGTTGTTTTAGAAAATGAACATTTTAGCCTTTTTTCCAATGGATTAAAATATATTTTCTTTAGGAAAAGTGATTTAACTAAGATTGTATTGGATATAAAATGTTTACTAGAAAAATCAACTTTGAACATCTGTTTAGCAACAACAACTGTCTGGACCCAGGAGAGTTAAGGAAAAAGAGTATTTACAATTCACCCCAACATCCTCAGATTAAATACTTTGAGACTATTGCGGAGAGTGAAATTAGAAAAAACTTCCATAAAGTTGAATACAAGATAAATTTACAAGAAAGTGAGAGAAGAGTTTTAAATAATTTGAGGCAAGACAAAAATTGAAGGGTAATGAAACCCGATAAAGGTGGTGGGATTGTACTGATGGATTGTTTAACATATGTAGGTAAAATGAATGACACACTCAGAGATTTTTCCAGATACTCTGTAGTGTCAAGGAATGAAATTAATATTGCCTATACAAGGAGAGATTTGGTAATGGAAGATCTACTACTTGAGGGGTTAATTGATCAGAAAACCTTGAACTTTTTAAAAGTGGAAAAAACAAGAATCCCCACAGTATTTGGGATCCCCAAATTATATAAAGATGGGAGTATCCCACCACTTAGACCCATCATTTGACAGATGGTTCAAAAAGCTTGCCTTTGGCTAAATATGTGGATAGCAAATTGAAACAATTATGGCTAAAGAGAGTTGATATTTTGAGGGATTCCTGGAACTTCTTAAGGTGTTTAAATAAAGAATTGTATAGTGACAATATTTCATTCCTCACAACAGATGTAGTGGACTTGTTCTCTAATATTCCCCATCAATAAGGACTTACCCTACTAGAAGACATTATTTATGAGGATACCTCCCTTACACGTAATGAATATATGATGGTTACACAATTATTAGAATTGCTGTTAAAATACAACTTCATTTACTTTAAGGGTGAATTCTTCCACCAGATAAAAGGGGTGGCCATGGACGCAGCTTACACACCCACATATGCTAACTTAGTTCTAGCACGGTGGGAGGAGAAGTTAGTATAAAATTCAGAGTATAGGGATAATTGGACTCATTACAAAAGGTTTTTAGATGATATATGTATTTTTTGGGCAGTGTCCGTCAAAGCTATCAATGATTTTATACTTTTTTTGAATGATTCCACTGAATTTTTAAAATTTACATACAAGGTTAGTCCGAAAAAATTGCAGTACTTGGATGTAAAGATATACAAGGAAAATAAATTTAATTCATAAATATTTAGAAAGAACACATTTTCAAACTCCTATTTACATTATAATAGTGCCTACACCCTGCACTACAAGAAGAATATTGTTAAGGGGCAATATATCAGGTTAAGTAAGATGACTTCGAATGATGAAGAGTATATGGAAGAAACAATGTTATTAAGACATTTTTTTAAGGCTAGAAATTATCCACTTTGGTTGATTGACATGCTCATAAATTCTTTTTCTGAGCTTGCATTCAGTCTTATCCATATAAAGTCCCTGGCAAGCCTGACATAACGCCAAATAGTCTAGCCCACTAGAATCACAATTGCTGTATTCTTTCCCCATGACCATAGTGTTCCTACTTTCTAGGTAAAAGCTCTCCTTGGTAGCAATGTAATTACATCAGGCACAATGATCACACTTACAGGTTCATTTTCTTTTTCTTGTTGCGCTATTATGAATTTCTTCTTTTTCCAATACATTTTTCAAACTACATGAATTTTTAAATACCACATTCAGTTTATCCTTGGATATTCCTTCAAGGTCTGTAAGTGCTATAAATTTATTCCATTCAGTGTCCACAATATTTCTTATCAGGTTTAAACTTCCATTGTATTCTAATACTAATGCCTTTCCATAGGAGTTCTGGTTGGTTTGTGACCCTGTAATTTCATTAAGAAGACTAAGACCTAAAATAGGTTTGAACTTATACATCCTTTTCTCACTCACTTCTTTTTCCATCTGGTCAATCAACTAAAGTGGATAATTCCTAGCCTTAAAAAATTGTCTTAATGACATAGATTCTTTCATATACTGTTTGTCATTCAAAGTCATCCTACTTAACATGATATATTGTCCTTTAACAATATTCTTCTTGTAGTGCAGAGGGTAGGCACTATTATAATGTAAATAGGAGTTTGAAAATGTGTTCTAAATATTTTTGAATTAAATTTATTTTCCTTGTATATCTCTACATTCTCCACTTTTATAAGAAAACACACACACACACACACACACACATATATATATATATATATATATACATATATATATATATATATATATATATATATATATATATATATATATATATATATCCTTTTTAACAGAAAAAAGGTTTATTCTATGCTGTTTTTTATGATGCACTTATGGCAAAATGCCACTAGATAGAGCTTTATGTCTTCTTTACATGAATTTAATGTGAACATTAACTTAATACTGAATTTTTTTATAATGTAAGAGTTTTTTTTTTATTTCATCTTTTGTATGTATTGGTTTTAAGTAAAGTATTGTATTGGTTTTGACTGCATTAAATTAACAAATGTATTTATTAAAGGTTTTAATAATGTTTATGAGACATCATCTCAAAGGATAAAAAGATGTCAGGATCATTACATTTCAGTTAACCTCTTTCCTTATGTGATAGACCACTACGGGCAAACAATGAAAAAATATATATATTTGTATCTTGCCATGATTTACTGCACTTCCTAAAGCTGCCTGCAGCAAAATAAGTGTTCATTCCTAATTGTATTTTTTTTACTCTTGTCTGCCCTCATGGGGGCTGACATTGTGATTCCTTTGGAAAGCTAAATCTGTCTCAATGCACAGACTGTGAGAACAAATAGCCCTACCATTTGTTGCCAGACTAGACTTCCATTCACTTAGAATGGGCCACCTGTAAAAAACTGCCAAGTTTGACAGTCTGCAGCTCATGTGTCATTGACTGGTATGTGCTGAGTTTTACAAATGTTGTTCCTATTGATACAATACACATTCTCTGAAAGAACTTGCAGAAGTGTCAACAAATTACTGAGATAAAAAAGACTTTTCACAAGGAGCAGTTTTGCAAGTTTCAATTCCTGGCCAAGTTACTCCTCCCATCTCCCCTCCTTCAGTGGGCTACAGTCTCACATTTCAGGCTTGGGTAGATTCAACTATTTTGTCAGCTTTGCATGACAATAGACAAAAAAAAAATCACAGACTGGTGTGCCACTAAAACTGTTCCCTTATATGTCTCTTCACTTCTGAATAGCATTTCCCCAGGAATAATAAAAAAAAAAAAAAAAAAAAAGCACACACATCAGTCCAGAGTTTGGGCCAATCTATCCATTTCTTATTGTGCATAGTAAAACATTCAGTTTATAATGCATTCTGGCTGCTGACATGGTTATCTTTACATAGTTCTCTTATAGCATAACCTGAACTTATGGGATTCAATGCTAAGCTTTACAACAGTTCTCAATGTCTTAACAATGACCTCCCAAAGCCTCTGATGTGACCCAGTACTTTGTCGATATACTGTAAATACATAGATTAATACAAATATTTGTGCACATATAACACGTACAATAATAAACACATACCATCATTAAAACAAGATAAATGCAATATAAATCTATATCAATATAGTTATGATTTCTAATTTATGACCCTGTTTGTCTATGGAAACTTTTTTTTGAATTTATGTTCAAGCAGTTGTATATTTGTTGTATATTATCTTGTTTAATTGTTTCTCAATATTCTAACCACAGTGTATGCTGCATCAATTGTAAAACTCTGATTTTACTCCTTTTATATTTTCTATGCTCTTTGTACAAATTAGCTATGTTTGTATATTTTTTTTATTATTTTTTATAATTGTTTACTATGTGTCTGGAGCTTTTCTCCCCCAGCCTCTGCTGAAAACGGTCATCTTGTGTCCAGTCGGACTAACCTGGTAAACAAATGGAAAATAAATAAAAAATAAAATGTACTAAGAAAATCAATCAATATACCAAGAAAAGTCCAAAACTTAAGAAAAAAAACACAGAAGGAAGGAAAATGTTTCCTTGATGCTATCATGAAACTCCCACTCACTTATTCAGATATTATGGGCAAATGTGTATATATATATATATATATATATTATAACATATATAATATATTAGGCAAAACAACGAACCCATACTCATTAAGGATATCCGCACCTCCAGGCTAGTTGCTCAGCATAATGCATCCGAGGTTATCGAAGTGCAACTAACTCTGGGCAAAACTGCAATCCAAATTGTAGCTTGCTACAGATCCCCCATCATGCTTCAGGATTCCCACTCCTCTTTTCTTGATATACTGGAAAATATTAGGGTTCAAACACCCTAATAATTGTCAATTTCAACTACCCCACCATTAACTGGGAAAACTACTCATGTACCAACTCCTTCACTTAATGCTTTCTGGAATTCATAAATTCCAGTGCCCTGGATCAACTTATCCACACCCCCACCAAGGGTAACAATATCCTAGACCTAGTCATTACCAACATGAATGACCGGTGTTCCACACCCGAAGTCAACTCCTTGTTGGTCAGATCCAACCATAAGCTAATCACCCTAGATATCCACATCCCGCCCCCACCCCACATTAAGGAAACCATAGTAAAAAATTATTCCATAGCCAACTTCATGCTTCTTAAGACAGAAGTGGCGAACTTCATGACACCCATGCAGACGGCCAATACAGTTACGACTGCTGAATCCTACACAAATGCACTCTATAAGCACTTATATGAGTGCATGGATCGTGCTATCCCAAACAGAACCAAGAAGCTATCCTCCAAGAAAAGGAAGCCAATCTGGTGGTCTCCTGCCATAAACAAACTGTACAACAGAAGGAAGAAACTGTTGCAAAAGAGAGTAAAATCCCATGAGTGGTGGAGCTCTCTGGTCAGCCTCAGTAAGACGCTGAGATCCCTTATAAGAGCATCCAAAGCTAGCTATGAAAATAAAATCACCACTGATTCTAAGGACAATCACAAAGCATTCTATACCTATGTCAAGAATCTCAATGGCAACACCCAGATCTGCTCTGAGTTACAGCACAACTGCATGAAAATTACAGAACCAACTGATATTGCCAACATTCTGGCAGATAGGTTCAGTGCTAACTTTACCACCCTCTCACACCCTAAAGGGCCCATATCTGTACAGGAAGAATGCAGAGTCCCTGTAATCACAATTACACAGGTAAAAGCTGCACTCTCTAAAGCCAAAAACACAGCATCCATGGGACTGGACAACATCCCAGGCTGCGTTTTACATGAACTTCAGAATGAACTGGCTCCCCACCTAAGCACCATGCTCAATCATAGCCTCACATCAGGCTTTGTGCCCACTGAATGGTGCACAGCAACAGTTATCCCACTCCACAAAGGGGGAGCCACCACTGATCCTGGGAACTATCATCCTATTAGCATGATGAGCTTGGTCTGCAAGGCCATGGAACGTATAGGTTTATATGTAGGTACTAGGCTATTGGCCCTGGGGTCTATACAAGCCCAGCCAAAAAGGTACCCTGGCTTTTATCACCCAAGAAAATTATTTTCCTGTGTCACTGTCGAGCAGAGCCACAGAGGTGATCCCCAGGGTGAATTTCCTATTTCCCATCAAATCATCAAGGTTTTTCTTGAATAGTGCTAATGAGGAGCTTTGTTTGATGTAGATAGGTAGCTTATTCCAGAGTATGGAATGTCTCTGAGACAGGAATCTATTCGGCATGTTCTGTTTATTGTGGTGACAAGTTTTAGGTCCCTAGAGCATGTAGCTCAGAGAGATTGGGATTCTTTAAGTGGAGCATGTCCAAAAGCTCTGGGTTTGACATAGCTTTGTATGTTAGGCAGAGATCACCTCTGAGTAGGCGATATGCGACGGAGTAAAACTGGAGTTTTTTTTAGACAGTCTGCGTAGGGCATCTGTTTGAGGCCGGTAATCCTCTTTGTGAGGTATTTCTGTGGCCTTTCCAGTTGTTGTAGATGTCTTGTGAGGTACATACCAAAAAGGGCGTTGTACTCTATAATGGGTCTAATGAGTGATGAGTAGAGGGGAACAATGACCTATTTTTTCTGGATGAGAAACCTTTTGTGATGAGGTGTGCCATGTAAAAGGATTTCCTGACTACTGTGGCAATGTGATTAGGAGAGAATACTGTCCACCTGTGTCCCAAGGTCTCTTATCACACTTTTGGTGTTAAGTATACTACCGCCTATGTTGTAGTTCATGGGTACAGAGTTTTTACCAAAGGGGATGACAATGCACTTTTTGGCATTGAGCTTGAGGCCATGGCTTACCAGGCATCTGTCTCAGTGTGGCTTTTTTGTAGGATGTCCACATCATTAGGAGTTTCGATTATGGCTTCTAGTTTGCAGTCATCTGCGAACTTCATTAGCCAAAGACCTTCTGTGTTAGCCTGTACTTCAGAGAAGTAGATACCAAAAGGGAGAGGACCCAGGACTGAACCCTGTGGTACCCGTGAGCTGCCACATAGGTGGTAGTCTATTTAACACTGAATGTGTGATGAGACCTTGGAACCCAGGTGGACAGTAGTCACTCCTTTGATAATCACATTACCACAGTAGTCAGAAAGTCCTTCTACGTGGCACACCTCATCACAAAAGGGTTCTCATCCAGGAAAAAAAGAGGTCATTGTTCCCCTTTACTTGACACTCATTAGACCCATTATAGAGTACAACGCCCCTTTTGGAATGTACCTCACAAGACATTTGCAGCAACTGGAAAGGCCGCAGAAGTACTTTGCAAGGAGGATTACTGGCCTCAAACAGATGCCCTACACTGGCCATCTAAAAAAACTCCAGCTTTACTCCATAGCATATCGCCTACTCCAAGGTGATTTCTGCCTAACATATAAAGCTGTGTCAAACCCAGAGCTGTTGGACATGTTACACCTAAAGAAATAATAATCCCTCTGAGCTACACGCTCTAGGGACCTAAACCTTGTCACCACAATAAACAGGACATACTGGAGAGATAGATTCCTGTCCCAGAGACTTCCCACACTCTGGAACAAGCTACCCATCTATGTCAAGCAAAGTTCCTCATTAGCACTTTTCAAGAAAAATCTTTGAGTGGATGGGAGATAGGAAAATATACCCCGGGAATCACTTCTGTGGCTCTGCTCAACAGTGGCACAGGAAAATAACTTTCTTTGGTGGCATAAGCCAGGGAAACTTGTTGGCTAGGCTTACTTAGGCCCTTAGGCCGATAGTCTAGTAACTACCTAGGAACCTATTATTAGAATAAATACAATATTATGTAGCACTGAAATGTGCTAAATCATAAGGGTGACAGTTCATTATTTACCCATAAAGCAAATGTCAGAGTGGAATAGTTCTACTGCAAAATTAAAAAAAAACAGCCCCCATTGATGTTAAGATGTGAAAACGCATATAAATGCAATTAATAGTCTTCTGATTGATAAAGGCACCTACAAGCAGATTACCATGCAGGTACAATATCTTGCACACAAACCAGTCTATTCTATTTGCTCTATTTGCTCATTTCTACATTCAAATTTTACAAGAATTTCTCCTGTCAAATATTATCAACAGGCTTTTAAATCTGCTTTAACTATGGACCTCAGTTTTCTTAGATTATTTTTCCCCTTATGTTCTAAGTGTGATATTTAGTTAGGGCAGTAGTACCAATTACCTGCCTCTTGTGAGCAGGCCTAGAGGACAAGTGTCTGGGAATTAAGGCAGATGATTAAACCACTGAACATTTGAGAAGTGTCTCTCCTGTAACCATATAGTAGAGGGTTTGAGATTAGAATGATTATTGCAAATTCTGTTGTGAAAGATATGTAATATTAAAAGATGACCCCCTACAGGTAAATGTCAAAAACAAGCAAGAATTAGATTAAAAAAAAAAATGTTTTTTAAATGTTAACTCCTGAATCCTGGTTCAGTCATCAAGCTCTTTTTTATTTTATTTATTTATTTGACATTTGTTTACCGGAGTGGTCTTACTCGGTCTACAGAACCCATTTTCAGCAGAGTCCCGGGGAGAAATGCTCCACATACACTACAATAAAGAGTACAGTAAAATCCAATACAGTACAAATCACATTAGAAATGCTATACAAAATAAGTTAAAAGAACAAACTATGTTACACAATGTTACAGTGTATATAAACTGCACATCTAGATTATACTATAGAGTTAAAAACATTATAGACAATAATAGTCACTCTCGCTATACTTGATGCAGTGTCCAAAAAAAAAAAAAAAATAGTATGTAGGTAGTGCAATGTGAGAAATTATAGTACATGACCAATAAATAAATAGAATGTTATTGGTAAAAATATGTATCAGTAGACCATATGTGTAATAGCTATGGAGGAAAATATACATCATAAGTATAATGACATTAGAACATACTTCCAGTTGACAATTTACAGTCAACACAGACTGACCAAATCTGCTTCAAATTGCTGAAAGCAATGAACGGGCATGCTAATACAAGTGATACTGAGACTCCAAACAAAATCCACCCAGCAAATGAATTACCCACAGATAAGCACTAAAGTGTCTATAAAATAAATAAATACATCATTGAGTGTCTTTAGTTATTGGAAGTCCTTGTACTACGGTGGTGGTGCTGCGGTAGCATTGTCGCCTCA
>NC_056748.1:687322930-687402930 GCF_019279795.1 Protopterus annectens
CACACACACACACACACACACACATATATATATATATATATATATATATATATATATATATATATATATATATAGATACACACACAATAAAATCAGGGACATTCTGCAAATTATTGTGAAAGTACAAGGAATGGCATGGTGACGTAGCGTCATTAACATTTTTAAAATAATGTTGGCATTGATGAACCAGATATTTTTGATGATACCGGTTTTGTATAGATAGCTGAGGTAAGACATATGACACAGTAGTGAGATAAGTGTTATTGCTATTTTTGCAATATTGCTAGCAGTGATCGACCACATATTTCTGGTAATATTTCTTTGGCTTTGTGATTTGTGTTGAGCAACTTGATAAGAATACTTTAACATGTGGCAACTTGTTTGTGTGGACACTGCCATCAGACATGACTATAACTTCTGGATAGGGGTCAGGGTTGGCTGGATGTAAGTAACTGACTTTCTTGTCAATTGTTCAGTTGCAGGACTAGTGTGTGTTTGTGAAAAGATTAATTACTTGACTGGACGCCTAATATGCACAGACAGAGTAGGCATAATTGCTGTGGCTCTCTTCTTTGGGGGAAGATGAATATGTGCCTGCTGCTGTCTGCTTATTATTTTGACTTTGCAAGACTAATTTGTCTATGTGAAGCAACGTGCAATGTTTTCATGTTTGGCAGCTGTTTGGAGTAAAGGTGAAATACATTACATGGTCATCCTCTTTTATCATAGTATCATAATCAAACATCTTAATTGTGCATAGATGTGGCTATAACTACTTGGTGGGGGTTGCTTGGATGGAAGTGATGGACGCATGTTGTCACTTGTTCAGTTTTACAGTCATATCTCAAAAAATAAGGGATAAAAGCATCATAGAATACCCAAAGCTTCAGAACATTTGGGGGCTGGTGGCCCCCACACACCAAAACTGTATAAATGGATTTTGACATGGACTTAGTAGTAACTTCTACCCTGAAATCCACCTAGTCAAAAAACAGCCCTGCTCATAGGTCTTCATAGAAGTGACTTTACTTGTTTGGGTGGTTGGGAAAATTTTCATTTTTTGTTCAGCATTCCTCCCAAACCTCTGAGGTTACTATATGTTTTGTTGGGCTGAAGATATTGTGGTCCTTATTTCTTTAGCTTTCCTCATAAACTTCAGGGAGATGCACCGAGGGTCATTCTACCTCATACAGGAGCACTGCAGAAGTAATAAGTTGGAAACATTATTGCAATTTTTTTTTCATTTTCCTCGCAATCAAACATTGCATACATATACAAATGGCTGTCTTTTGGGGGATAATAAATAAGCGTGCTGTTTATATATGTCTGACAGCAAATATGTTGCATTTGTTTTTTCAGGCTTATCTCAACATATCATCAGAAGGGTACACAGGAGATGGCTGTCTTTTCGGGGGGGGGGGGGTCAGGAGGCATGCTGCATATAAAACTGACAGAAGCAGCTTGATACAGTATTGTGAGTCTTTATGATGTAATTGTAATCTCAATTTAATATCAGATGGGGATACAAAGAAAATGACAACCTATTTTGAAGTTAGGGGGTTAGGTACTATTTCCAGATATGACATATGTATCCACAGAATAATTTGTGAACTGGTGTTTTGTCAGTATTGAGCATTAAAGGTTGGATACAGCATATTACTTTCTTGAAATAAAGCAGCACTGAGTTTCTGCTGATAGTATACTTTATGAGACACCAGTACACACAGTAGCAAGTGTCAACCCACTGTGTGATTTGGGCTGAGATACGACTGTAGGATGATTGCCACCCACTTAGAGGGTAGTTTATTATTATTTTATTTTTTTAATTTTCTTTTTTGCTTTAGGAGGTATGAAATGAAAAAGAAAGTATAATGTACATTGGGGGATTCTACCCCTGTACCCCCCCCCCACCACAGTAAGACTGCAAGTCACTTCAAGTTATGAACAGCAGGAGGTGCAGTGGGTTAATAGCCCTCTTGGTTGATGTGTGTGGTTGCCTTGGCAATTGTGCTTTAGAACACCTTAATGTAAAAAGAATTAGAATGACAGATTATCTCACCAGCAAACACACATCTCTGACAGCCCTACAGGATGTCAATCAGTTGGAAGTGCCCACAGCTGCATAAATTATGACAGTGAGCCTAATGTAGGCAATTGCCAAATCTCTCTTCCATACAAGTAAGTTTTGTTCAGGCCATCATTAGATCAAAAGGCCAGAGGATAAAAAGCTCTAAAATACACCTCAGAAAATCTGTAACCCCATAGCTTCTTTGAGCCTAGCAGGCCTAAGACCTGCAGCTTAATTTGATTATTACAGGGTGGTCTTGATCAGTGATAGTATGTTGAAAGGATGCAGGAAAAAGGAAAGCTGAAGAGGAAGACAGACTTTCTTTCCTTAATCATGGTTTCCATCTAGACCATTAATGAATGAAAAGGTTGTTTAAAAAAACTCTAAAGTCCATCTTGGAGCGTCTAGAAACTTCACAGATTCAGGAGACATAGCAACCTCAACAATCTAGTTTAAAACAGTTATTTTCACTGCAGTTATTACAGTGTAGTTTTGGTCAGTTAGGATGTGTTAAAAGCACGAAAAGAAAGAATGTTAGAGAGTATGATTAAAAGTCTTTAGTCGTTCGTGGTTTTTGTTCAAGCAGGCGCAGGATGAAAAAGGTTGTTTAAAAAAATTCTGCCATGTACCTTAGAGCATCTAGAACACTCATAGCTTCTATAGACCTACTGGCTTCCAGACTCAGGGCTTAAAGCAGTCATTTCCAATGCAGTTATCACTTTATAGTCTTGCTCAGTCGGTATGTGCTGAAATGATGCAGTAAAAAAACAAGGTTGAAGAATAAGATTAAATTTCTTTCTTTGATCATTTATTTTATTCAGGTAGTCATTGGATTAAAAAGGTTGATGAAAAAATCAAAAATCCACCTCAAAGTATCCAAAACAATCCCATGGCTTCTATGGGGCCTTGTGGCCCCAGACTTCCATCCTGTCTTAATGAAATTTTCCTCCAGAGTTACCAGAGTGAAGTCTCGCTTAAATAAGACATATTAAATTAATGAATAACTGCAGAGAAAAACAAAGAGGCAGATAAACTGTGAGAAAAATGGAAGTAATCTGGACAGTATTACTAAGCCAAGATGTGTTGGGGAGTGCAGGGTGGGAGGGAGAGCATCATGAGATTTTATACATCGGGTACCAGTTAACTTAAGGCTGGCTCTGTCTAGAGCATTACTGACAGGCTTACTAGGGAGTAGGTGTGCTGCACATTCGACACCACAGAGAACAACAGACTTGAGAGTTCTAAGACCAAAATGCATACAGGGTCTAGAGCTCTCAGGAGTATAAATACAAAATGTATAGACTGACAAACAACTCAAGCAGTAGAACCACACTCATAACACATACACCTTTAGCTTATGGAATAACCTCTCCATTTGCATGAGAGAGTCAGTTTGTCCTTCTTAGCTTAAAAGGTCAAACTAGATGATCACCATACATATGCAAATAATACCAAGGAATCAGTGTTTCTCAATATTCTCTGACTTAAAACAACAGAACAATTTTAACCCACAAACTAAATTATCCTAACTGCATTCCTTGTGTTTGACTTGATTGTCTCCTCAGTGTAATATTTCTTTATCATAATATGGCAGAAACCATTCACTATTGTGATGGTGTAAACCTTTCTTATCTCATATGGTCTACATACTTGACTGTATGACAGGCACAACAAAAGAGGTCCTGAGACACTGTAAGACTACATACAAATCTATCTTGGACAATTCTTTGCAAGGCCTTATCTCAGTATGCCTCTTCAACTCTATTCTTTCTCTCACTAAAAATTATACTCTTAAAATGTATTTTATTTATTTAGTTTTTAAGTAGGGTGGATACTTATGGAATATGTTCAGGTTCAGCCCATATATAAAATTAAACAAGAAACAATTAAAAAAAATACAAAAAGATTTTGCAAATGATAGTACTGCATACTTTAAAAGTATGAACAACAGTAAGGCAATTCCCTGAATGATAAAATAGAACTTAGCAAAAGCACTTCAAGCAGGCAAAACACTTTTGATAAAGTGAATAAAGCTGTATTTTTCAAAAAGAAAGAATTATGCAATTGTATTTTCAAAAATCTTAATCAATGAGCAAATGTTTTCTATGTTGCAAAGATAGTGAAGAGACATTGTGATATTTTTGGCCTGGTTAGAGAGTACTAAGTGAGGTTTCCTCTGCTGAACCATCTGTATTCTGTTTGCTTACAGAGCTATGCTTTTACATTTTTCCTGAATGTTGACAATGAGCAGGTGTTTGTTATGTGTTTGGGAATGACTTCATAGGTTTCTGAAGCCATGATACATGAATATTCTTTTAACCCATGTTTGGAGTATGGGGTAGGGAAGTTGGGGTTGCAAACATACAGAGATCTGAGAGTGTATGGAGCATGGAATTGTGTGAAACTCGGAGCAAAAGGGGGTATGATTCTAAGTTGATGAGTTTGAAGGTCACAGGCTCAAGGAACAAGGGGTAACTCTCTGAGAGAAGAGAGAGCCACTTTGCTTTGGCAATAGTTAAAGAGTGTTATTCTCTTTAGAGAAGTGGAGTCATGAACCTACAGATTCTGTTGGTAGTGATTTTGGGAAGAGAAGGGAAAGCAATTAAGGAAAGACATGTCCTAAATGAGAGAGGTGCTAGAACTCAGACTGATGAACTCATCAATTAATCTAGATAGCTTAATCTAGTACCTTTCCATCTGATTTTTTTCTCATTTTATACAATGCTTCATTTTTTACTGATAGTCACAGCTTTTCTTACCAGCTTCAATAAATCCTCTGCACACTCCAATGTGTCAAAGTCATTGGCATTCATTTATGAGCAAGTCCCATATCCAGCCAAAGCAGCCATTTCAGCCCACAGAAGGAACATTTGTGTCCAATAGACTTGCTCTGTTAGCAGATTTTACAAGAACAAGGTTCGAGTCCCATTGAAGGAGGATAATGAATCACTTGCTTAACTTGCTGATGAATTTTATTTTAGAGGAGGAGCAGGCACTGGCTGAAGAATGCCTCACTGTATCATGTCCTGCTTATCTGCAGATGAAGGCTCATGACTCTAGTTCTAGTGATAGCTGTGCTGCTTGACTTACTGACATATCAAAGGTTAAGGACCAGCAGCTCTCAAATGGCACAATAAACAAGGTACAGATCACTGCTCAGGAGTACAGAACAGGTTAGGTTCTCCAGTCTGTGTAAGCATTTAATAGGTTCATAGGTTGGTACTAGGCTATCGGCCCTAGGGCATATACAAGCCTAGCCATAACAATTCCCTGGTTATTTCTTCCCACGCTATTTACTTCCTTGGACCCCTGTCTAGCAGGGCGACTGATGTGATCCCCGGGGTGAATTTCCTTTCTCCCATCCAATCATCAGGGATTACCTAAGGTTACCTAAGGGATCCTGTTGATTAGAACTCTTTGGGCTTTTCATGTCTTTTGGTATGTCAAATGTGGAATATCCCAAAGGGAGCATTATACTAAATTGTCTGATGAGTGCTAAATATATGGGAACAATAACATCCTTCAATGTAGATGAAATACCTTTCGCTATTAGTTGAGCTTAGTATATGAATTTCTTGAACTAAGTACAAGAATTTCCAGACTTCAAGATTCTCATTTATATGTGCACTTACCCGTGTAATTTCTTAATATGCCAATGAAGTCTCTTACCTGCTTATCAAATGTAATCTACTGCTATCCATTTGATGTTAATTCATATTTGTAAAAAACTCATTTTAAATCCCTTGCTCTACATTTTACCCATGTATCAAAGAGGTACACATTTTGTTTCTTGAATTCTCCAGTGAGATCTTCACAGTTGGCAGGTAACAGCAGATTTTGCAGCAGGCATTAGTACATGGAGAAGAAGTTGAGGGCGAATTTTTATTTTTTTCATTAAAAGTTCCTGTACCCATGTTTGTTTTTCTTTTTCCTTGGAATCAGGTGTGGTCTTTGGTCATCAAAAGTATGTATAAAGTGTGTAGTGTGTAGTGCATCATGTAAACAGAGAAGTGTTCCCAAAATAAAATGGGACTCCTTATAATTTAGCTGCCCTCATTTTCAAGATGGGGGCAATAGAGATGTGTTCGCTCATACTTTTTACATACTTTTCTTCATTCTGCTAAATACATTTTTCAGGTCCCTTGAATATACTTTCTTTATATATACTCATGAATACATTTGTACTTAAACATTTTATGCATACTTATAAGTATATATATATATATATATATACATATATATACATATATATATATATATATATATATATATATATATATATATATGTTATGTTGAGATAGGGCTCATTTATCTTTTATTTAACATTGAGATTTTAAGCTGGTCACCACAATACTTATATGCTTTACATTTTTTCAGGCATCTTTCATTTTACTTTTTTAAATCTACTTTTAAACTTTTATTCATTTAATTTTACCTAATGTTGTACACATAAGTATACATGTTTTTTTAAACTGCTTTTAAAACAGATTTGTCAGTTGTGAATTTGCTCATTTGTTTATTTGCATTTCTATTGACATGCTTGCAAAGAGACCTGTAAACTTTACAGAAAATGCGGTATTTGCATAAATCTGGGTGTTTCCAATTGTCAATTTATCATACTATTAAACAATTAAAGTGATTTGTGGGGGGATATAAAGGATGCTACAGCTAGTTTTTTTCTTTTCTTTGTTACATCTGAAGAAGTCTTGTGGATGAAAACGCCTTGTGAATATTTGCGTTTATGTACTAAATAAACTGCTGGTGCTTCCACTTTGGATTGTGCTTCGGGCTTTGGGTTTGACTACCTCTACTTGGTACCTTTGTGTGCTGCATTTGTTTCTTTGTATTTTGGGTACCTGGCCTCTTGTGTTTTTTATTACTGGTACTGATTTACGCATTGGTTACTAACCATGTTTTTTTGTTTTTTTTATTAATTTATTTTCCTTCTTTAGCTTTATTCCCTTTTAATGCAGGTATGGCTGCTGTTCAGATTTTGCAGCTGCAATGGAAGAAGATAGAGGCTGAAGGAGAGATGCAGTTTGTGAACTTCGACTCTGAGGCAGCATGGCAGACATGGACTCCTAACAAGAAAGTGAGACCATTATCAGAATGATCTTAAAGAGACTGAAGCCAATTCAGAGCAGACTGCAGAGTTCCCAGTCATAGAGCAGCCTATGGACATTGCACAAGCTAATGATTGCACTGGTGTCACTAAAAAAGAAGTTATCTTATCAGACCAAGATCCAGAGGAATATTTAGAGGAGTTTTTTGATGCTCTTCCTGTGGAGGGCAGAGCGATGTTGTTCAGTTTAGTGAATGAGAGGATGGGCTTTATGCAGTAGCCGCCTAGGATCACTGACAGGGAGGAAGATGCAGGCCTTTCAGCTGCCTCTTTGGCAACCTTTCTTAGCTTCATTTTTTTCATAGATTCATAGATTAGTACTAAGCTAACTGCCCTTCCGAGCCATTTTAAGCATAGCCAATTATCCCTTGTGAGACTCAAACCCTGCACCTTGTGTTTGTAAGGCAAACACATTAACAATTAGGCCACCCTTCCACTGTATGGATATGGTATTTAGGATACCAGGAACTGGTTACTAGGCCAGGAAGATGTTTATCTCCCATGAGAGACTGCTCTTCAGCAATTGCTGCTTCAGCTTATGTTCTGTTATGGGGGCTCTCATTACAGTTCATATTCCACTTCTGATTAATGAAAATATTTGACAAGGGGATTAGGTTAACAATTTCAGTCTCATAGGGTCTGATAGGATTTAGCATTAGCAGATAGTATTAGGGTTAAGGAACTGCTCTGGAAAAAAAAAACAACAGGTAAATTCAAGGAAACTAGCTGGGCAACTAGGTGGTAGGGTTTACATTATACATGGCAGTGATCCTCAACAGTCTTTGCCCTTCCTAGCGTATTTTTTAGAGTTACTAGAGGCCAGTTATACTTGGGGATGATTGGCTTGGATCATACAAGATCTAAAATGTCATAAGTTGCGTACGATGAACAAAGCACTACTATGGGAAGAACATAATACAGACATATGACTGTGATAAAACTGAGTGCCAATAGTCTTGGAGATTCTGAGATCCAAGTAGCCAAGGGAAAGTATATACAAGGGCTTTAATAGTGGCATGCTGCCTGAAGAGTGGGCAGGCAGCAGCTGCTTTTTCTCATGGTGGAGACATAGTGTTATTGCTACATACAAAGGTGAAACCCAAGACAGGGGTTACTTTCATTGATAACTGGGTGTTAGCTCCTTTTGGAGCAGTTCCAAACAACAGGTGCACACATTCTTCTATCAAAGTCACAGTACTGGCCATTGAGTTACAGGATTAACCAGACAGGTAAACAGTAGGATTTTTAATACATAGTTTAATGTTTGATTTCTTTTGTCAGAGGCAGTCAGACACAGCAAACTTTGCAAAAATGTATGATATATTGTGGGCAAGTAGGACATGATCAAGAAACTGCTTGCGGCTGAAATATGGGCTGAAATGGCAGTAGACCCATTCAAGGTCCTCACTTTACTTTCTTTACAGTTTTCCTATTGGGGCTGGTCCCAAGAAGAAAACAAAAACAGGGAGGTCAGGTTAATACACCACTTTTCCTTTGCTGTGGTGTCTTCAGCCAATGATGAAGCTTGTATTCCTTACTCTTCATGTATGATGTGTAAGGAAAACTTGAGTCAGATCTTTATGGACACACATCTGGCCATATTAGACTCAGATTAGGTCTTTTGGTTGCTGTCTAGATGTGAAAGGGACTATACACTCTTGGATATTAATTTCAGCATGAAGTTATATTATGACATGGCCATAGCAATAGGCATTTGCTGGTTTGTGCCACATTTGAGGAAATTAGTACCTTACTACACTGGTATTGGCAAAAAAAAAATAATCACCCACCAGTCAGCTATCCACTATTCAGACAATCCTCTGTTGGCAGCTGAAGGCATACAGGGCTTAAGAGGAGGAATGTGGCATTCCATGGGGCTCTGAAAATATTTGGAGTACCACCTGCTGATGCAAAAATTAATGGACCTTGTTGATCAATAGTATTTTGGAGACAGGAGACTGTTGAAGCTTCCTCATGTTTTAAGTTGCTACAGACAAATCTGGAGCAGTTGAAGACCATAAACTCATTTTGTGGGCTTATAAGGTCACTTTAAAAGATGTAATGGAATTGTTGGGACTAGACAGTTTTGCCCCGTGTGCAATAGTACCATGCAGTGCATTCCTTAAATCCCTGTTTAATCTCTTGTAAGGGGGTGCAAGAAGCAGCATTGGATAAGACTGACAAAAGGTGCATGAGGGCAAATGTTTGTGGAATGTTTTCCTAAATTAATATAATGGGGAATTTTTCTAGCAGGGCAATCAGATGCCCTCTGAAACATTTCACCATGTCTTCAGAAGCAGTGGATTGTCAGGGGAATGTTGGCCTACATAGATGGTAAATGTCTTGCAGCCCCATGGCCCAAGTCCTGGGTTACAGTCACAGTAAGTGACATTGCATTCCTGAAAATCATACCAATCTGAGTGGCTACCATGGTTTGGCAGGATTGTTTCAGGAACTGGAGGGTTATTTTTCATTCATACGACCAGGATGTAGTCAGGGTGTTAGCGAAGGGGTCCACCAGATCACATTGGGTTGAATCTGTTTTTTGGCTGTTGATGCTCCACAGTGTGAAAAAAAAATGTGATCAAATATGACTCAGGCCATAGCCGACAGTGTGTTTTGGTTGCAGATTTGAAGATTCCAGGAGCTGGTTCCAGAAACATTCAACACACTCATTTCCATCCCCCTGGAAGTATGGCTGACCATCAAGGAATGATAACCAGGCTCTTCTGCAACTCCTGGGAGAGCAATACCAGGAAGATCTATGCTGTGTCTCTTTCATAATTTAAAGCATTTTATCTTAGTTTGCTCTGCACATATAGGCACTGGTCCCGTATCACACTATTGTGCTATGTCTAAACTAGGTGTTAATGCTATGATTCACAGAGGACAGTTTGGGATCATTTGGCAGCTTTGAGTTGGTTATCGAAATGTGTTAGTTTACAGGATTACTCTAAGCAGCAGATTAAAGGCAGAGGTGTCAAAATGTGGGCAAGGTTAAGCGAACCAGCAGGGGAGAAGAGAAAACCTATTTGCAAGGTCATGCTACTTTCAGAAGTATTAAGTGTTAATAGGATAATGTCAGATAATTGCAGTCATGCAACTTGGGGTAGGTTGCTTTCATGGCTATATAAGGGTGCCTTTAGGGTCACAGATTTTTTGCAGTCATTAGGCTGGAAAGACATCTCATTGAACCGAGATGTTTTGATGACTTGGCTATCTAGATCAAAATGTGACCAAGGTGGGATATAACAGCAGGTTACTTTAGACAAATCAGCAAGTCTGATCATACGCCTAGTTCAATGGCCTTGGATGCTCCAACATATGGAGATGGCTACGGGTCCCCAAGATCTGCTATTACAGCTATTATCAGGTCATGTTATTATAGGATTCATATTTGTATGCAATATTCTCTATGAAAAGATATTTGTACAAAGCAGTATATCTATGCATATGTACCTGAAGGATAAATCATAATTCTTGTCATTAACCCTCTGAAAGTGAATCCTATACTATACAATTCCATGCATGTACTTCTGTTTTTGCTTTTAGCCACAGTTGTATGCTGGGGCAATTATCTTCAGCTCCTGTCTTCTGATAGCTATGCAATAATATCATCTTTATGTGCTTAAGCAACGTTTATAAACAGAACTGCATCAAATTTGCATTCACTGTATGTGCTTGTGTGTGATGTGCATTGTGCTTCATTTCACATGGCTCTGAATTACATTGCAATGTAGGATGCCTCATGCTAAGTGAATGATGTTCTACAAAAATCTTAACTTTATGTGCTTTAACATGTTTAGAACTTTTGACACCAAGAAATGTAAAAGGGAATTTTCTTGAGAGTTACTTCCCAGTCAGCAGGGAAGCAAGTGAAAAACAAAGAAAGAAAGAAACAAGCAAGCAAACTCTACATTGGGGAAAAAAAAATCATTCCCTTCACATTGTTGTCGTCATTAACTCACTTTTTTCTATTTTTCCATGAGACTGGGTTCACATCAAATGTAGCCAATGTGACCAAATCAACTAGATAAAACATTTACATCACTGAGCTGAAAAAATCCATTATTTCTTTAAAATGTTCAGCCTGTAAATGCATGCTAATATTAAATAAGCATGCAGAGCCTGGTATGTAACATATAATTATTTTTATGAAAACCTATTTGCAAGGTCATGCTGGTGGACCCCTTCGTTAACACCCTGACTACATCCTGGTCGTATGAATGAAAAATAACCCTCCAGTTCCTGAAACAATCCTGCCAAACCATGGTACATTGTACAATGTGTGAACATTCATTTTTCATTTCATTATTTTTTTATCAAATGTGATACATGTTCTAAATGTGCATTAAAACTATGAGAATGATTGTATATGGAATGCATTTTGCAAATCAGAGATATAAGAGAATTTATATAGATAAACATGAGACCTTTTACACATATTACAACCCACACAGTTACCAAAGGAATCTGTACTATAACATTCACCGTATACTGTCACTTATTATGATGTCAGTATATTATCTTAACAAAAGCATGAAGCCTAAAACATTTATCAGGTAAATTATAAAATCTGCAATAATCTAAAGATATATAGATATGCTTATATAAAATGTTTTGGAATCAATTAAAAATGTACATGTTTTGTTACACATGTATTAATTACTTTAGCTTTTGGAACCATTCTAAACAGAATTTTTTTTTTTTCGAAACTTCATGCAGTCTGAGCTGAAATCTATGACAGAAATTGCTGCAGGCTTAACACCAGGAAAGGATTAGCTCAAAGGAACATGCTGAGTCAGTGAAAGGGTAACCCAGGAGATGCTGCAGGCATATCATCACAAAGAGTCAACAAAAAGAATTATCTTCCAAGCAAAAAAGTTACATATTCTTACCTCATTTACTTTTCACACATGCCTATTTCTATGGAAGTTTTCTTAAATTTTATATGAGATGCAAGTAATTATTAATGCTGCTGGGCTGCTTAATGTAATAATTACATTCAGTACTTAACTGCCTTACACATCAACAGTGAGATACTCAGCTTTACTAATCCCATCACTCTGAGAGTGGTTCAGTTTTTATGGGAAGATACTGACAACAAATTATGACAATTCTGGACATGTGTTTACAGCATAATTAACTGTATAGTTGTCTTGCTCCACTGAGTTCAAGGAAAGTTCACTGGTTGGCTTTATACACATCAAAGACAATACTGTACTTGTTTTGAAATAAAATATTTTCAAAATGTCCCTTGAAATTTCCACTTTTATTTCCAAAGGATCATTGCTGCCAAAGACTACAAAATATCACAAACAAAATCTAAGTCTATGTTTGCCCTGCACATCATATATTTTATACTAAACTACTGAGGATTATGTTCAGTCAATAATGCAGAACTTAAAGAGTTTCATACATACTGTTCAGGAAATGCATTTAGATGGGAAATATATTGTTGACCTTTTAGATTTTTTTAATTGAACTATGATAATATTTAATTTTTTCATTTAGATCTTCTATCCTGTCTTATTTCAAATTTGTTTAGAATTCTTGTAGAAGAGGGGTAAAGATTAAGGCTAAAACTAGTGCATTTGTCATTTTCCTTCCAATTTTCTGACTGTAATTTTCTTTTTTTAATCTGAAATAATATATCTAACGATACAGTGAATATGTTGTGAATCAGTGCATCCATCTCTTGTATTCACTGCATAATGCATGGATCGACAAAATTCTATTTTGCTGCTGCTCTTCACAATTATCCACTGCTATATCCACATCGAATCACTATCCCCAGATCCAAGCACATCAATAGCAGTGCACATAGTCTCTGCAATGTATATGATGCACATAGTCTGATATGAACATGTCAAATTTCCAAGGTATTTTCTGCGTTATATACCCTGTGAATATGTCTGCAAGCTACTGTTACATTTTTTAAAGATCCATTACAAATGAATGATATGTAAACAAATTTTGACTTGCTGTAAAAAAAAAAAAAAAAGTGTACTGTAAAATAACATTTGCTTTCATCAACCCTACTTTTCTTGGTCTTCTCTGAAGGGAACTTGAACATTTTCTGTATCATCCTCTTCCATCTATCTTCTGTATTCTTGAATATTTAAACTTTCACCTTCCTCTGAATACCTTCCATATATTCATTTGGCTAAGCATCTTTAATCTAAGTAAAGCTACACTGTTAGTGTCCAAATGTGTTTTCAAATAAATTTCAGGACTCTGGCTAAAAGTGGACAAAGGATTACACATTACCATTTTTCTGACAGTCATCCTTTTCTGTCTTAACATTCATCTACCTCTACCATCTTGTAAGCACTTGAGTTATCCATTAATTTGAGAAGACTTTGAGAATAAGATTCTAGGAGTTTATGACTTTGGCCCCAACATTTCTGCTGGAAAGAGTCACAAGTTACTGATGATTTTTATCTTGTATATACTTCAGATGAGTGGTGTTCTTTTCCAAATTGATGTTACCAGTGTGCCTGATCCCAAGTCCTACAGTCATTAGCACTACTCTTGTGATTATTTTTCGACTAATACATCATTCCATTGTCCGTGTCTTCAGCAATGTGAATCTGGATTATTAAATTGTTATAATATGCAAGCTAATGGGGAAGTTCATTCCATACAATTTGATGATAACATTTGACATTATTCCCTGGTTGCTAAACATTGTTTTGATAATTCATATTAGCTTTAGCATAATAATCACAAATTATTTCAAATTTAATTGTTAGAAATCACTATACTTAGCAATAATAAACAATATATAACAAAGTTAAATCAATTAACATCAAACAATGATTTTTTTAAGAATCTCATTTCTTATATAGTGTTGACAGTCATTTAACTACTGAGTTATAGATATAATATTTCCAGTTTTCAGTTTTATTAAGTGACGGTGTCTGAGCACTGGAATCTTTTATCCATTATCTCCTGACAAACCATATTGCAGTAGGTTTAAGCCAATACGTTAGAAACCATCATACCAGCATGCCAGTGTTAAAACAGGTAACAAGTTTCATCATTCCCTATCCATATAAAATAAGACAAACATTCATATAGATGTATAATATTGGTGTGTAATTTGGGAGAATAGAACCAAAACTGAAAACCGTCTTTTTTCTTCCAGTATATTAACTGTCAACTTAAAATTGCTCCTGATGCGGTTCCTTTAAAACTCAGTAAATGTTTTATCTTAAATACCTTTGTTAAATTATCACTTAAGACATAAGCACATGTACATTAATAGAAAAGAAAACAAACCATTTTATTTTTTTTTATTTATATACATTAACTATTCCATATATGTTTTCATTCTTTATAGCAGTCATTCAGTCCAACATTGCATAAAATGCTTAGTTCCTGCCTTGCCCTAAACCTCACTCCTACTTGTGAATATTATTCTGCATGTATTGTTCCCACAAATTCCACTTATTTCTAGCAATTTACTCATTTCTAAAGATCTCATTTCCAGTTCTTTATTTTCTTTTACTATATTCAATTCTTCAAATATAATTGGTTTAGATTTTGATTTCCATTTTCTAATAATTGTTTTTTTTTGGCATCCAATAGAAATAAATTTAATAATGGCTTAATATGTCTAGGCAATTAAAATTGTCTATCCCAGCTCAAAAGGCTCACTCCCTTAGTTATGGTCATTTGTTCCACCAGTATTTCTGACAACATAGTCTGTAAGGAATTTTTAATATCTACCAACTTATTGCACTCCCAAAAAACATGTTTCAGCTTATCTCTCTCCCCTTCACACCTCCAACATTCATTGTCTGCCTGAGGAAAAATGCTTTGAAAGCTGCTTGGAGTATAAAACTACTATGCAAACACTTCCAAGCAAAAGTCCTAAACCTTGTGGACTGTCTTGCATATGTAGGAGCCATTATTAAGTCTTCTCATCGTTTCCTTTTAAGTTATTTTTCCAGTCTGTCTTCCCATATTTTCTAATCTCCCCAGAATGATTCTAATATTCATAACACTATATTTTATATGTGCTACTAATTAATTATTTGTACATGGTAGTGTCTATTATAAATTTGATTGAAAACTTTTTCATTACAGATCTTTCACTTCAGACTCCCCTATATTTTTCATTTTGCCTATACTTAGACAGCAGTCCATGGTAGGGAAGGCAGTCTCTAACCTGCAGTCCAAACTTCTTATTGACCTCATCCTACTATTTTACCTTTTCGTCCTTCATTATTTGATCCTTTGGCAATTTTCTCCAGTATATTCCAGCCCCCTCTAACCTATTTTTGTAACCTACTTGTAGTCATCCCTGTTGGCTAAAACACAGTAAATGTTGAATAAGCACATTAAATACCGTCTGTAGAATTGTACTTGTTGATATTATACAGCACCAGAGTGACATTGGAAGACCTGTCCACTGTTATAATTAATTATATCATTTCTAATTTTAAACACAGTGCAGACTGAGAATGGAACACCTACCACTTATTCTGCTGAATTATATGACTGTCAATGCACAGGGACAATTACGGATTTCATATGAAAAAGTAAGAGCTAAACTTACATATGGTGAAATATGCAATACACTGTTTCCAATGCTTCCAAATGAGATTGTGGTGCAATGAGGATTGAAAATTTACCCTTTTCTGCACTGTAGTGTGATCTCTGAGTTGGCATATATAATTTGCAGGGGGATGAGAGGGGGTGGAGCCCCCTGCCACAAAAACCTTGAAAGCATTATATTTTAATTTCAATCAAGTGTTTCAATGGATCACCCATTGTCTTTGCTCAGCAATCTCCATTCAGGAAGTCCAAGTATTCTGGGACACACGCAGTACATATTTTATTACAAATTTCTATAAAGTTTACTATCATTATTTTACACTTGTGGTTTCTCATCTCAATAATAAGCATTTCAGTCATGTGCACGTGCAATCTACTAAAGTAGATCCATTCTAATATGGGAATTACACAATGTTTTATTATGTTACTATGCAGTAGCGTTTTAAGCTGGGTATATATTTTAAAGTTTGATTTGTGGATCTCAACTGAGAAGATATGGGTCTACATATACTACAAAATCTGTGTATTGAATAACTACATATCTAATTCATTTGGAAAGTTTACAGCCTATATAAGGATTTTTCTGTTAAACCTTTTCTGTATCAATCATTGTAGGATTTTTAATACTCAGTTCCATTTGTGTATATCATACTTTTTTTTTAAGCACAGTCCTAATTAACAGGTAAGAACTGCCAACATACTAAATATTTAAGTGGCCTGCGTTACACTAATGATTTATGTGGAATGTTAGCTGTAGGTGATGGGCACTGTCGATGTGACTCTATAACACCATGTGCATGGCTGCTGCTGTTGCATCAGAATGCTAGACTTCATCTCTAATAATGGCAAAGTGATTGCTCCTGTACAGAACATCTTGGATGGCAGATGTGAAAGCCTAGTAAGGATGTCATCTTCTTCTGAACAAGACCATGTTTCTACACAGGGGCTACCCATTAACGTTACTGGATGATTTAATAACAGAAGTTCAGTATAAAAGAACTAACGGGATATATAAACCTTTATTAAGGGTCAGATTTAATAGCAACAACAACACTGAATCATTAAATTATTAAATTCCATTGCAGATGTGAATGACAAAATGACATATAGTCACACTAGGAACATACAGAATGAAGTGAATCTTATCACTACATTTAATGTACACAGTTACACCTTTTTGGACATCATTAAGAAAAATTGGGGTTTATTTAGAACTAACCCCTCTATTTATGTAAAAATGGGTGTTACACCAAGGACAACATTTAGAAGGGGTAGGAACCTAAAAGATTTACTTGGGCAACAATGACGGCCCCAGCCAAAAATCACAGGAATGTTTAAATGTCAAAATTGCAACTATTGTAAATTTGTAGACAATGCATACTTGATAACAGTGAATGGTCTTCATATTAGACTGAAATCAAGATTCAACTGCAATTCGAAAATGGTGGTCTATATAGCAACATGTCAAAACTGTCCTGCTTTTTATGTAGGCAAAACGGAGCGTAAACTCCGTGAGAGGATTTATGAACACCAATATGCTATGAACAGGAACAAACAAGATAACGGCTTAGCTAAACATGCTCAGTCTTGTATAGATCACAAATTTAAATTTTCAGTAATAGATCAGGTGAATACAGACATAAGGGGTGGCCCAGCACCCTTACATCTGGAAGAGTTGGAATTGTCTTGGCAAATCAGATTAAATGCTTACATTTCCCCTGGGTTAAACGAAACTTGTTCCATCAGTAGCATCCTTAAACTCAGGAGTCTTAGGCGTTGACATAGTGTTTCCTTTTACAACAGGTACTATTCAATATTTAAATAAATATTATTGTCACTATTTTTAAAATACTTTTAAAATATTTTTAAGCACCATTTAGTAATGGTAATTATTGCATTATGTATATATCTATTTTTACTTAGGGTGAAGTATAGTGCTTAATATACTAGTACATTTTACTAAGCTCATTGGTCAATTATAGTATTTTATTTGCTTGCCAACACTATATTTGTATATTGTTTTGTACTAGCAAACTTTTGATTACATACTGTTGAAAATTTGGCTTAACAGTTTAAAGTGCTATGAAGTTAACAGTTGTAATTAGTATCAATGCATTAGTGTTATACATGTTATATATACACACACACACACACACACACACACACACACACACACACACACACACACATATATATATATATATAAATATATATCCACTCTTAACTTACTTCTTTAAGAGACTTCTTTAAGAGAGTCATAAAGTGAATGGTTGATACGCTGTAAACGGTGATTGGTTTAAATGGTATTAATTGTGACTATTTAAATGTGTTTTAAGACTTTCAAATTGTTTTCTGAGGAAGTTTGCTTATGGTAGCAAACGAAAGCGCTTCAAATTCATTAAATTCTTGTACTAGTTGGTTGGACTTGTGTTCTTGACTGCCCTCAGTGCCTTTCTTTCTTGATATTCTGAATGTATATGATATCAGATAACTCTTTATGGCATTTGCAGTTTGGTGTATTTATTCCTTATATTCCAAATTCTACCAAACATCTTTCATGAAGAAGTAAATGTAAGACTTGATGAGCTCAGCAAAGATGATCCCTGTTAATTCCCATGTCTATATTTTTATAAATGTGATTTGTGTGAGTTAATTGCACTGAAAAGATTCTACAGTCTTTGTCAAATTTATATTGGATGCTAAATCCAATATAGCGACGTAAATGAGATTTCAGTAGAGATGCAGATACTTTCAATACTCATTTAAACCATCAGACAATGGGATATTTTAGTCCTTGGTCCTCAGCATGAATTGGAGGACTGGCATAATAAAGGGTGTAATGAGAGTTGCTTTCCAGATAATGCTAAGTGTACAACTGATAAATTACACATTTGAAATACAATGCAAGTGAAAATATAAAGGTACTCTATGAATATAAGAAATAACATACATGATTGTTGTCTATCATAGTTAACCACAGATTTTTCTGACTGACTTCATCAATTTAACAAAGGAGGCAGTAATTTGTGCTACAACTGATTCTATCTGTCTGCTGAGGTAATGGATTTTCAATGCCTATGCTATTTTGCAGCTGTCAGGTGAATATTTAGCAAAGCCTTCAGCTACAAACAGAAATGATGAAATAATTTGACCACTCTGCTTTAAGATTATGCCAATGGCTACCTTTCATCACTTTAAAGAAGAGTTTAAGTTCTTTTTTTTTTCCTCGAGAGATTTTTGACTCTTTTAAGCAATGATGTAATTGCCTTTTTATTAGCATTTTACGGATGTTCTTATATTTAGTACTCAGTCCATACAGGCAATAGTTTTGACCATCTTACATTTAACTGTTGCCTGGTTTATTTTTCCAAATGTGTGCATTAGAGCAGAAAAAACATGATAGCAATGGCATTCTAAGTTGACTAGATGATGAAGGGCAAACCTTATTTTGCATTAGCAGTAAACTGCTAATGAAATAAGTCAGGGAAAAATTGAGGTCAGATAATGCAGAGACCATAGTATGTTTGAAAACTTTAGGAACGTTTTTGTTGCTTTCTATCTATGGACACATGCATACAAATATTTCAAGGATGGCATTCATGCCCTTCTAGCCTGCTAATATACCGAAACAGTTGTTCCTATAATAAGTGTCCAGGCTGTTCTTAAAAATATCTAAACTAGTTCTTGCTTCAGTGTAGTATTGCAGTCTATTCCATCCATCAGCTGCTCTCTCAAACAACCAATGAGTGCACTTTTCATTCTTATAGAATCTTCTTCATAGTTTGACGAATTCTCTACTACTTTTTGATAACTCAAACATTCCCAGAAATAGTTGTGTCTATGTTCCCCATATACCTGAATAAGATATGCTGTAGGTAACAGCAGCAGCAGTGTGCATGCATCCCTTTTAAAGAGAAGGTATTAAGTATGCTAAAATGGTATGATATACTTGTCACTAAGATCTACAAGAATATCTACCATTTTAACCCTCTGACTGGAAAATCTCCAGACTGTTCAAAAGCATTACTAGTCACATTGCTTAAACGGTTGTGCTGCTAACCAATTTTATCTAAGGCAAAGAAATAAATGCAATGTTTAGTGAAGAACACATAATGATAAAATGTTTTTTAAATTTCCTTGCACAGCAGCATTTCACTAAAATACTGCAAACAATGTGATGCTGAGTTACATACACTGCACACCAAAAACTATAACACTGACTGAACGTATGTATGCATGTGCATATATAAATATACACAGATATGCGTGCACACACACATACACACACACACACACACACACACACATTCATCAGTGAAAATGTAGTTGAATCCCAAACCAGCAACAACTAAAACTAATGAAAGCCCTAAAATCCAAAGCCTTCTATCTCCACCTGCCCAGAACCTCCTAAATTAGACATCCTTTCCCACAACCCAATCCTACTACATTATACAGCCCTCCAGAATCTTGCTTTTAACCCTAAAACTCCCCTCAGACTTCCAAAACTCCATCCTTACTGCTTAACTCTAAGTCTTCCCTCCTACTCTCTAAAGCTAAACTCCCCTCCCACTGTGGGAAGCTAACTGAAAATCCCCAGTTAGCAATATACGTTGAAAGCAAATACCCATTTCCTTACACTTTTAGCTAATAAGAATTGAATCCTGTGATCTGGCAGCTGAGGCTTAATGCCAGTAACCCCCCAGGTATTAACGATTACATCCCCCTCAAACCTATCTTAGAACTTAGAGCCTGACTCACAACATAACAAAACACTTCATACAGCACTTTTTAGTACATATATATTTTTAAAACACACTTTTCACATGTATTTTGATGTGTATTTTAACATGCAATTGTAAATTTATGTTTTTCTTTTATTGAAAATTTTTTTATTATTATACTACTTTGGTACAAGTTATTTATGCTGTAATGTGCCTATTTCTTTAAGTAGTTAGAGTTCTTAATTAATACATCACTTCCTTTTACCTCATTTTTACATCTATATAAGCACATGCAATGCTATTTTATTGCTGAATCTGATAAAGTCCTGTTAAGCAGGATGAAAGCACGTATTCCTTTTGTACTGCAAATAAAAGAAGTTTTTACTTGATTTTTCTTCATGGTATTTTGGGAGTCTTTACGGCCAAGGACCATCTGAGCCAGTTTTGCAATGGTAGTGTTTGTGTATCTGTTGCCTTAAATACTGCACTCAGAAATTTCTACTTATTATACAAATTAAATTCTGACGAACACACAATTCGATCATCAACGAAGCAGCATTCCATCTAGTGCAGTTTAAGAAATGTAGCAAAACTTAACTTTGATAACATTATATATATCTAGAAAGACATATATATATATTTAACATAGCTGAACACTACTTTTGTTGACAGGTAAAATGTCAAATTAAATTCATCGATAGTATGCATGCTAATACGCTACTAGGCAAATGCCGAGAATTAACCTCGGTACATGCAAAACTTAAAAAAAAAAAAAAAAAAAAAGAAAGCATTGATTTCTGCAGGGGGCAAGTCCCCCACTCCTCCCACCCCCTGATGATTATATATTCTAAGCCAGAGATCACACAGTCCCAGGTGGGAAAAGGGTAAATTTCTCTACCTGGGGAATATCGATCTCACATGCCTATCGATCCTCTATTTAGTTAACCAAATTATGTCGATTAAACAATATCATTAGACAAAGTTATACAGAGCTATATGTGATATATATATAAATATATATATATATATATATATATATATATATATATATATATATATATATATATAAAACACACATATACATACATACATGTGCACACATCACAAAAGTTGTACTATGTGGATAGTGCGTTGTCCAACTTTTTTTTTACAATTTATAATGACAGTGGCAAGGCATTCGTGGGAGATCATAGAAATGTTTAACACAAAGCAGAAGTGTTATTCATGCACATAAGTTTAATGCTCTCTATGGAGATTACAAGCTGTAGTACAGTAGATGGCAGTTTTATACTATGTACTATTGTTTTGCAATGTCCAGTGCAATATGATGGGTGACTTATATGACTGAAGAAGAAAATAAGATTCTTCTAAGGAATCCTATATGCAAGACCAGGTCCAAAAGAAAGAAAATTATGTCTCATTGCTAAGTACAGGCCCCATAAAAAGAAAAAAAAATCTATTGTACATCCACATGTCTGAGCTCTGGGTCCATGCAGCTGTTATGATTTTGACATGCAACAGCTCCAATGCAGAATCCGTGAGTCAGTGAATTCCTTGATCTTGACACAATCAAAACAGAACATTACTGGACAAGCCTGCAATCTAGAACTACTGCATTCTTTTTTGAAAAAGCCAGTATCAATCAGTGGTGAAGGCATTGTCATAATTAGTGTGCATCTGATAAGTAATTATGCACTGCAATGTGCATTTTTTTGTGTGTGTATGTGTGTTTGAATCCATGTATATGTGTGTCTGTGTGTCAATGTGCGAATACATGCCCTCATGCAAACTGCAAAGAAGTCTCTGGTTTTGCAGAACATCCAAGAATTTGGCTAATATTTTAAAGTTCATCCTTATAAAATATTTAATTTTCTGTTAAATCACTGAGGACTAAAGTTAGTCAGTAATGACAGACATTGTTGTTGCGACTTTCGGCTTTTCCCGGTTAGGGGTCGCCACAGCGGAACTCCGGTCCGCTAATGATTGGCAGTTGTTTTTTACGTACCGAGTTGCCAGCCCTGACGCACAACCTTCAATGAAGGCACGCCCATTCACGCATGTCTCCATGCAGAAGACGCTCTAACTGAGAGTTGATCCGGACAGCGTCTTACTGTGAGGCAACAACGCTACCGCAGCACCACATTATATTACTATATTACTATGTTTTTGTTGATGTGTCTTTTGGCTTATCCCGGTTAGGGGGTCTATGCCAATACTATATTATAAATAATATATTTATATTGTTTTACTATGCCAATACTATACATTTTTTGTCTGTAAGTTGCTTAAACTGATAAAGCATTTTCTGTTTTACCTGCTCTATTTTGCTTTCTGATTTAGGAACTCTACTTGGCCTGGTGTTTTTGTTCTACATGGGAGATGGACACAAATGATCATCTGCACATTTCACATGTTTTTTAATTGGTTAATTTGTTTTTTAAGTGATATTAAAATACATGGTTAACTTATGGGTCTTTGTATTTGACTTACCCGAATGGCAGTCAGTTGAACGGCTGATGTTCGAAATCATGGTTTACAAGGAACAGGAAATCTAACCAACAGTGGTCGACCAAGGTTAGTTGAGTTGCATGGTGCACTTGATCTTTTGACAAGCGACATGCCAAGACTCTAGAGGGAGGTCATGCTTCAGTAAGGAACAGGGAAGTAGCCCAGTTCTCTGTGTTGGTATATTTAATGTGCAGCTCCCCTGCAAAATAGTAGAAGTCAGCTAAGTAAAACCCATTCATTTTAGTGAAGTCAGGATCATAGCTGGAAGACGGGAATGTCAAGAATGTGGTATAAGCATCTTCATATTTACCGTTTTCAACATTCTGGTCTTCTGTTGTTGTCAGCTTCATCATTCTTATGCAATGTTGCACCTGTTTGACCCAACCCATTTCAACCATACCATAGTAAACCTATATTTTACCTGCTCCATTTTGCCTTCTGTTTTAAGAAATCTGCCTGGCCTGGTATTTTTGTTCTGTATGGGAGATAGACACTCTAATTTTATCTGTATTACACATTTCATGTGATATATATATATTTTTTTTTGGTTAATTTTTTTTTAAGTTATACTTGAGTACAAAAGGAATTTTTGGGTCTTTGTCTTTTTTCAATAAGACCCAAAACATAAACTACAATCATTGCTGGTGCCTCCCTGTTAGCTATCCTTGATCTATGTATTAAACATGGTGATTGTAAGCTGCCCACCTTAACTGTAACTTGAGCTTGATAACTTCCTTGCCTTCTACACCGCTGTTTGTATCTTGACTTATTTGCTTTTCTTTGTGCTTATTAAGAAAAAAGTGCATTCTGCCTCTCCTTGTCTATTCTACTGATTTGTTATGAAATCATTATCTGGCTAGCTGTTCAATAATGTAGTGTATTTTTACAATCTAGCAAGCACTTTTCTATATTTTTACATCAAGTGGTCAGTGGATTTTTCATCTAGTGGCACTGGGTGGTAGCCTCCCCCGTATAGGATGGGAAAACACACTAGAAATTCCTGAGTGAAGCTGTTTTATTGCCTAGTGGGCTGCTTATTAATACTCTTGTTTTATTCCATTTATAGTCAGTACAACTGAGTGGCTCTTGGCTTATTTATATAAAGCAAAGCATTTTTATTGAATAATCACACTTTGATAAGCTGTTTAAAGTACATTGCTGTATCTGCATCTAAGTTTTGTTTACTGTGTTTTTACATTAGGAGGACTGGGATTATTCATCTAGTGTAAGTAAGTGTTTACTTGGTCTATCTGAGTTAGGAAGCACACAAAAGGGCTCTACGTGTAGTCATTGTATTAGCCAGAGTGCTCATTCAGTTTTCTGTATATCCAGTGCTAATATAAATTCGGCAAGTTTGCACATAACTGCTCTGTGTGCCAGTGCCCTGTACAGATACAAACATCTGGAAATATTGCTTATTTTTATTATACTGTTGATTTTTAATGTGCTAGTTAACTTATTATAGCACACAACACTATTGCTGATCAGTGAGGATCTGGTTTGGCACTGGGCAACATCACTGGATAGGTTAGCTGCAGAATGTGCAGAATGCACCACATAAGCGCCCTTCCCTCATCCAGTTGCAAATACCCTCCACTCCTATTCTTTTAAGTACACATTAGGACCTCCAACCATGGATGGGCACTTTCCTGCTATCTCTGTAGCCAACTTGATGAATTTGGATATCCTGAGGCAATGTAACAATCACCTTATGTACACTGATAGACACTTAATTCTTGAACAGACATATTGTATGCGAGAGATGTAGTTACACATTGACAGTGGAGGCTAGACTCTCACATACAGACACAAAAAACAACAAACGTGCTGTCAGGAACTCACGCACATCACTCACTGCAATCACAAAGGACCACACACATAGACCCACATATACTGAGGTGCTCCATGTAACTTACCCAAACCTCAAAGGCCTCTTAGGTACAGTCCTCAGAAAGTCCGCATGTAAACACACAAGACAATTTCCATCGCAACGGATAAAGCCGCATCTCATTGTGCCTCATCTACCAAACTCATAAGATGAAACTCTCCACGATCCAAAATACTGGTCATAAGACACTCCATTGTGAGATGCAATGACATCCCTCTTACAAGGCTGGATAAGGGGAAAATTACAATTAGTTGCTTGTCTGGGTCCAGGATTCACCAGATCATGGAATCACTCTAGTCACTTACCCCTAAGTATCTGAATGACTCAGTCTTAGAACATGTAGGCATATATGACCAGAAACATGCCTCCTTGGAATATACGAAGAAAGAGATGATTGAATTCTCAGAATATGTGTCAGAAGCAGAAAATGATTGACTTTAACAACTGGCTTAGCTACTGTTGTCATTTCAAAGGGGTCCAATATTTGTCAGCCTAGGAGGACATGGTTGATAGGCCATGCTGTTTTGTCAGGAATGATCTTCATCTGGCCAAAATGTCATCCACCCCTATAATGCCTTTTTATGAATTGCCAAAAAGACAAACCTTCCAACATATCAAAAGCTGCTCAGGACAAACTAAAGGTGTTACTGCTCAATGTTAGGAACCTCAACAAGAAACTGCACTCACTACCTGGAAGCTTTCCTCACCCTGGAGAATGCTGACATCTGTGCATTTACTGAAACATGGTTCAAAGCCACAGAAAGCACTCTGGCAGTGCATGGCTATAATACATTTCATGCATTATGACCACCTACTGAACATGGAAGAGCAAAAGGCAGAGGTGCATCTATCTCCATAAAGGATAAGCACACATCAAGGCTAGTCAAACAATATGACATGCTTGAGTTACTGCATGTCCGTTTAGCCATTGGAACAATCCATTACCATATTCTTCCTAGCTGCAGGTCACCCACAATGCACATGGCAACTCATACATCATACCCGAAGTCACTAGAATCACTCACCATCTAGCTTAATACCATACTCATGAGTGATTTTTAACTACCCCTCCAGCAATTGGGAGGCTTACATGAATATTAACATGCAGGTCCAAAGATTTCTTGACTTTGTAAGTTCAAATCCCCTTGAGCAGCTAGTCTGCACTCCCACTATGGGAACAAATATTCTAGATCTGGTACTAATATAAAATATGGGCAAGTGCTGCACCCCCTTATTGTTATGTCCTCACTAATAAGAGCTCTTGAAATAAAGATAAAACTCACCTCCCTACATAACCCATAAACTTTAATTATTTTTCTAAGGCAAATTACCCCCTATTAAGAGAAGGCGTAGCTAGTTTCCAAGCTCCCACAAATCCAGAAAACACAGAAACCTTTGCAGAGGCATACACAAAAGCCTTGTCTGACAATATAAACAACTGCATAGAAACGTCAGTAGAAGACCTAAATAAACTTAGGTCAAATCGCAAAAACAAGAGTCCCTAGTGGGCCTATGGTATTAATAGAGTGTACAACAAAAGAAAGACAATCCAGTTGAGAAGTAAGATTGAATGTGCACGGCAGAGCAATAAGTCACTCATTAGTTTAAACAACTGAATCAGGGAACCAGTCAAGTCTCAGAAGGCAGACTTTGAGGTAAAAATAGCCCGCAAAGCAAAGGATAACCATAAGGTAGTCTTCCGTTATGTCCGCAATCTTAAGAGAAACACCCAACAATGTGCAGAAGTAGTTATAGATGGCATTACCTATACTCATCAGAAAGACATAGCAAATTTGCTCAAATTTCACCTTCCCATCACCCCAGTTCTCCCTCAAGAAATATCCTCCACCACTCCATCTCTTAAACAGCTTAAACAAAGAGTTATCAGGCCCATCAGGATCTCTATTTAACCACAGCCTCTGGATTGGTTTTGTCCTGAGAGAGTCGAGGACAGCAACAGTCATCCCTCTACACAAAAGATCATCTACTGACCTGGGAAACTACAGACTTAAGTTTGACTAGTCTTATATATAAGGCTATGGAAAAAATAATCATGGACCTTATAAATAATGACATAGGAGACCTCCAAACACTGGATCTGACCCAATTTGACTTTTTCCAGGGGAAGGTCATGCCTACTGAATCTGGTGGAATTCTATGAGAAAGTCAGCAAGGCCACAAATAAGGGTAAAAGAATGCATATCACTTATCGACACCAGGCCAAAGCATTTGACATGATTCTCCACTTAGGTATTATAAATAAACTCACAAAATTAGGTATAAATCCCTATGTCACCAGATGGATATCCAATTATCTCATGGACAGGACATGTGCTTAAAGTAGGTGAATTCAGATCTGGCAAGAAGCCAGTTACTAGTGGTTTGTCATGGGGCTTAGTACTGGAACCACTCCTGTTTGGAATATACTTCTTTGAGGCCAAGGCAAATGTGGAAGGCCTCTGTATGACAATTTTGCAGATGACTTCAAGCTGGGGGCAATCACCGAATCCCTCAACAACGTAGATATCCTTCAGGAGGGTTTAGATCAGACAAATGACAGGTGACAGAATTATGACCTAAAACTAAATGCAAAAAATGCATTATTATACCCTGTGAGAAGTCAAATACCCCTGCAAATTACATCTTCAGTAGCACACCCCTTAGACTAGACTCAGAGGTGACAGATCTAGGTACACAGTTAGATAGTAGCCTGAACTTTGACTGCCATGTGTCCACAGTGGTGAGGATGTCCTTCTATGTAGTACAACTTATAAATTATTTTAAGGCATCCAAATCCAAAGAAATTATAGCCCTGCTGTACTCAGCCCTCATTAGACCAATAATTGAGTACAGTGCGTCATTTGGCATGTAATTAACTAGGCACTTACAGCAGCTGAAGTGACCTCAGAGGTTTCTCACATAGAACATACAGGGTGAGAACAACATGAACTCTGCAAGCAGAATAAAAGCCCTATCACTTTACTCTGTCTTCTACCGGCTTTCGAGGGGTGACCTATACCTGACCTACAAGGCACTCACAAATACAGCCCTGATGGAGCTGCTACATATCCACAAGTCACCCAATCTAAGGATCTAAACTTAGTCAGTGACTTTAACAAAGCATGCTGGAGAGACAGATATGCATCTCAGCGATTAACCCTTCTTTGGACAGGCTTCCTATTCCATTAAGCAGAGCCTTTCCTGTCCCTCTTCAAGCACTATTTGGAACAATGGATGTGGAATCGCACATTTACACCTGGTGTAGTGCCTATGTCCCATACTGACAGGGACAATCTGTAAGATAATTCAATGCCATCATCTTGACCCTGTATATTATTATATATTGGGTAAAATCGAGTTATATTGGCTAGGCTTGTAATGGCCCTTAATCTAATAGGGTAGTAAACTCTTATGAAGCTATGAATCTATCACACCTTCATCTTTCTCATTGTTTAGAAAATGCATGTCTATGGAGCACCCATTCAGCTGTTAACTTTTAACATGAATTTGAGTTGTCTGCCTCTCACCTATTCCAGATTTTGCAGAATGTATCTAATTTTTGCTTGTTCCTTGTTAAATTATTCATTGTTTTATAAATCGTTGAGGGTTAGGGTTAGTCAGTTAAGAATACCAATCATTAGAGTTTCAAAATTCATATTATTCAGAAAATGCATGTCCCTGTAACATATATTGTTTCTTTATCATTTTATGTGAATTACAGCTGTCTGCCACTTAAAGCCCTGAACTGTTGATGAGCAAATTCCTTTAATCAGTCAAAAATATTGGGTGTGATTTCATCTACCTCCATCTTCCCGATGTGTTACTTTGACCAAATCACCTAACCAGACCATTCTCCCCAGTCACCCATGAAAAGAGGCAGTTTGCCCTGTGGGTTTACCTGGCTATCAAATAAATTATATATATATATATATATATATATGTGTGTGTGTGTGTGTATATATATATATATATATATATATAGAGAGAGAGAGAGAGAGAGAGAGAGAGATGTTTATATTCATACATATACATTATATATCTGTGTATTTGTACTTTGTCTGGCTTGGGGTTATTGGCTCACTATTATGTTTGACTTTGTTCAGAAATCATAAGCTAAGAAGTTGAAAAGTTTCTTGTAAGATGTATGGTTTGCTGGACAATTGTTATGGATTGCAGTCACAAAATAATGAGTGGCACATGAGTTTTCAAACTATATTTCCTTTAGAACGTGCTTGTTAAACTAAGCATGGTATTCTATCAACATGTTTAGTATCTAAGAAAGATATTAAAAAATTGTTCCTGATTTTAGATCTATGTTTATGATTCATGAGCTAAAAAGTTGTGATGACACAATGGAGATGCAATGGGTTACATTCTATTGCACTGATCTCAGTGAACTGAGACAGATTTTTGGGTCATTATTTATGTATTATTGATTCTCTTAAAAGTGGCTGTGATTGAGGTCACGTGTGTGTGTGTATGTGTGTGTGTGTGTGTGTGTGTGTGTGTGTGTGTGTGTGTGTGTGTGTGTGTAAGCATGCGTGTGTTTGTCTGTGTCTCTGTGCATGTACGCAGGGACCATAGCTTTCCATTTTCTCTAATTTTGCCTCATGTTTGTAGTCTGGCACTCAGAATATGTCAGGTTTTCTGGTAAAGTGGTGTGGACTGCCATAACTAAGTAATGACAAATATAGTTTTTTTTTGCTTTCGTATACTTCAGAAAATGCTTGATATAAAAATTACTAGCAACAGGTATATCAGAGCAATATTTACTAGCTGTTCCTGATTTGGGGGTTTTGCCTCTGATTCTTGCTTCCCTCAACCTTCATTTTCTACTGTATGACTATGAACAAGCTTCTTCACCCAACAGTGCTCCTGGGATACCTCTGAAAAGAGACACATGCACCTTGTGGGCTGATCCAGGCTGCTAGCAAAAGAGTAGCCCACTGTCTTTTGAATCCCTACACCCGTTATATAACTGCATCTCACTGCATTCTACTTGATTTTAAATCCTAGCATGTCTCTTGAACATCAATGTTTTGCTATATGCACTTTCAATAAATGTGAGTTTCGGGGAATGAGAAGTTTACTGTATATGTTAATTTGGTTTTCAATGGATAGTCTGTTCTTTTGATTAGTAAACAGATGTCAGTGTTATGCTTTAAAATTTAAAATACATTATAACTAAATTTCTGTGATCATTGTAAAGAAGAAGAAGAAAATAATGTGCACACTGACAGGTTTGAACAATGTTTCATGGTAAATGGGAGAGTTAGCCAATACGTGAGATACCGGTATAGTTGACTGGAGTTCTGGTCCACTAACTTGCCTACAGCCCATTTGACCATGACCTGTGTCTGCCTACATGAAAAGCTAATGTCACCACAAAGCACAGACATCCTGACATTTGACACAATGATATCAGGACATGGGATTCCTTGACAGCATTTCTCTGCAGAATACACTGATGTGCACACAGCATAACAGATCTGACTTCCTGAAGAGAAACTGATAATAATGGCATTTTAACAGCACCACATGCTTACTGTGGCAGTATTAATTACTGCATATCATTTCCTTATAGAAGTAAATTTTACAGAACTGGTTTCATTTCTGATGCTTGTAGTTGTCAATATAAATTTTGAGCTGGTACATGACACAGTTCTATGGCACAATATTTACATAGCTTGGAAGTTATGCAAACTGCCATCAAACATACACACATTCAGTGTTCTGTTTGGATATTTGTCTGTGGCAATGATGTCATCCATGCTCCTCTGGGAGGTGGGCATAGGGGTATATATCATATTATCGGACTATGTAAAGATTGAACGCTCCTTCATCGATCCGATAATGTTGAAAGGAGAAAATAGTGAGGTCATGGAACATAGATTTTTTTTCCCAGGGAAAAATATTGGTGGGACTTTTCCATTTCCTCCACTATGATGCGATCTTGGAATTGGTATATTTAAGTAGGGGATGGGGGGCATTTCATTTATTGCTTATTTTTTTTTTTTTTTTTTTTTTGCAGAGGAGCAAATTTTTAAATTTTTTCCCTGGGAAAAAAATTTGTTATTCCATGTGTTCACATTTTTGTGATTTCGACATTACCGGATCGATGAAAGAACATTCGCTCTTCTCATTATTTGATAATGTGATATAAACACTGGCACAGTACCTTTGACAAGTGGTCAGAGATGCTTCTCCTGATAAACAGTATGGCGACTCTAAGATTAGAGACACTGACAATGCACTATTAACATTTTATAAGTGAACAGTCTCAGTATCATCACTGAGGCCAGTAAACATATCCAGAGACCTTGTAATGATTTTGACTTTGAAACTGCACTTGTCAAGCTCAGTGACACTGGCTGTTCTTCATTCAGAGAATAAAGAGAGATCTGGGTCCCAGGATGATAAATCTTTTGTAGTACTAAGATCTTTCATTCTTGAGGATGGCACTAAAATATGCTGAAAAGATTACTGGATTCATTACCTGACTTTGGCCATGGTGTCAGTCCAGGGATAATCAATGTATTTCCACTTGAAAGGAAATGTGATACATATACTGTGTTTGTAAGAGATGGGCTGCTACTCTCCTTAGAATGATTTACACCATTGCACGCACACACACACACACACTTGCCTTTCCCACATTGCTTTTTTTAGGCTTGTTCAAATTAAATGGTCATTTTAAGGTAAAATCTGCAGCAAAAAAACAAGTTGAAGTTGCCTGGCTAGCAGGGCATGGATTCCTGACAAGCAGTATTTAAACCATAGCCAAAGCACAGGAGGGGAAAGGCATGGTGGGGAATAATGATATTGGATGAATTCCTCTTCTCTCCCAGGAGGGACAGATGGGTTCTGCAAACTCAGAAGCATACCACATGATGCTGACTTCTCAGTAGAGACTGGGCAGGTCCAGTGATTGTGCTGGGGGGGGGGGGGCTATGGATACCTGAAGGGAATGCCCATTATGGAAGTGAGTGGACATTTTTCACTGTCATACCACTGCATGCTTTTCCCCTCCATCTTACCAGGTGCTTGTGATAGGGAAAGAGCAATAAATAAATTAATATAACTAAATAAAAGCAAACAAAAAGAAAATGTTGAACCAGCCCTAACTGCTGTCTGAATGATAACCCCACAGCCAACCCTCACTACAGTGATATGGAATGAATGGGCTTGGAGAGCTGATGATTCCAGAAAATGGGAGAAAAAAATAATAAGGTTAAGATGGGACTTACGAGCACCCTCAGCATAAGTTAAAAAAAAAAAAAAACGTTGTTAGAAGCTTACCTTGCAGCAGAAGGAAAATGAGTATGTGTTGTCACAGAGATGGGGTTGAAAGACCAATATTGTATTTCAGTAATAAATAGATGAATCTATTTGCTGTCAGTCTAATAAGTGGATAAGAAGGTGATATAGACATTTTTTTTAAATTTCAAACCTTCAAAAATAGGATTATTAAATTATGGTCATAGTATTCCGCACCAGATAGGAATAAGCACCCTGGTCTATGATTTTATAACTTGCTATTGAATCTCATATTACCCAAAAGGAGTGACCACTTCCCTGATAAACTTGTAATTAACCCCAAAATGGAAAAACATTTCTACTTCCTGGCTGAAATTATTTGTTCACCAACTGTGAGAACAATGCAGCAAACAGTAGTTCAAAAACTACTAGACTTGATCCAGCCATCCATCTTTAACTCCTTTTCCCATTTTTCCACAAAGGGTCAGGGTGTCACTTCAATAATTTTTGAAAATCTTGAACAAATTTCGAAAATGACAGCAATGCAAATGAACATATTAAATATTGTCCTGAAAAGCAACCCTGGAAATTGCAGTAGGTAATGTTGCCCAACCTCATTTCTTCAAATGGCAATGCTACAATATTCCTCATATACAGAAAACCTAATCTAATAAAAATATGTTACACTCTAAGGATTTTTCAAATGAAACCTATGATACCCTGAATAAACAGCTTGCTTCAAAACAAAGGAACTGTATATTAAAATATTCTCCCTAAGAATATATTAGCCAAACGTTTACTGGCCTCTACAACACTTTAAATAACTGCATGGACAAATACATCACTGCAAAGCATATATATAGTGAAATATTCTTCAATAAGACAAAATAATAGAATGTATGAAGTTTTCAGACTTCACTCAGCCCAGTGCAATACATGCTTGAAGTCAATGCTATCAAAAAAGAACTCAGTAAAACAATCGAGAGGCAAAACTTTATTTAAGAAAATTTGCCATATAAGCAGGTGACAAAAATAAAACCTTTGAAATCCACAAAACAAATCACTAAAGTAAAATAAAAACTGTAATGGAGTAGAACAACATGGTGTCACTATAACAGAGCAAATGGATATGACCATCAAACTAGTATAGGGCTTCCCTATACATGCTCAAGGTGAAATTACTCAAGCATCAGTAGCCTGAAGAAATTAAATGTTAACAGCATAGTGACAAATGCTTTTCCCAAATGATATAATTATCAGTGCAGTTTCAAACCCCAGGATTCATTAAGCTCCATGCAGGAATAGTGCTATTCCTGCATGGAGAGGATCGTGACAATGTACAGCAGCAGAATGCCTTGCATATTAATGAAGGCTCACTGCTGTATGCTCTACATGGACATGATCCATGTACGAGTGTAGGGGGCATGTATGTGCAGTGCACGGACACTAAACACATCCCTGGTGCACAGAAAGTGCCGTACACCACTTTCTAAGCTGTACTGGCATATTATTAGAGCGTAGCTCTAATATTATGCCAGTATTTCAGTGTCAACTGACGATGAAATGTAAAATAAATCATTCCAGTGTCCATGGACACTGAAATAAAACCAGCAAACAGGAAAGCAATACAGGGGGAATGTCACAGCTTCTGTGACACACCCCCTGTATTGCTAAAGCCCTGTATGGCACATCTGCATTCTGCAGAAGTAGGAAATGTGTGAAAATGCACACTGGATCTCTGAACCATACACATTGTTGCAGAATGTCCAGATCTGTATACCTCTCAACCTCTTAATGTCAGAAGTCTGGACAAAGCTCGACAAAATGGGGGGACAAATAGGGACATATTTTAAATATTACCCTTATAAACTAAATTTCTAGAGAGTAACAGGGTTCGGTTTTAACATTCTTAAGGATTTGAAGTCTGAAACTCAAATGTTATGTCATTATTTAGTGACTTCAATATCGAGACCATCCGAGTGACTTGCCAGGAAAAAAGAGGAACAGGCCAAAAATATGAGCCAAAACTCTGGACATTCATTGAAAATCTGTACAGTTGAGAGGTATGCAGATCTGTTCCCCAAATTAATGGTCCACAGTCCAGAACATGATGGTGATCTGGCAAATTAGTGGAAAAGCATTAACAGTGCAGTGAAAAATAATGAGAGACATTTGAGTTGCAGACATCATACCCTTCAGAAAATTCATGGTACATCAGAGCCTGTTAGTCTATTAACTTTCTAAGTTTTTAAGAGCAATACACAGATAATGGTGCAGAAATCAATGTGCAAACTCCCACAGTAAATAAAAATAAAACACACATGTAATTTTTTTTCTGTCTGCAATAAAGTTTAAACATAGCTGAGTGGGAGTGAACTTCGTTCAGCTATGCTCAGCCTAGCTTACACATCCCAATGAGCTAAATAGAAATATATAGCCAAAACAATATAAACTGAAATAGCATAGTGGTTAGAGCTTTTGCTTACCAAGCAGGCATTCGCGGTATGAGTCCCCATTCAGTCCATTAATTTTTATCTGTTAAAAAAGCACAAAAATATATATTTTTATCAGTAGGTAGTGAATAATATATATATATATATTTGTTAACCAGGGTAGTGTAGCAGGTCCAAATGTGAGGTGTCAATGTAGTACAGCTGTGAAACTCCCATATAAACACAAGTGTCCCATACAGCACAGCATAGCCACAAAAAATATATTGTAAAAAAAGCACATGGGGATGTAATGAAAGGTAAATATTATATATATATATATATATATATATATATATATATATATATATGTATATATATCATATGTCATTAATGAGGAATCAACCCACAATGCTGATAGTCTGTAAAAGGAAAGCTGAACAATTCTAACTTGTACACAGCTATGCTTAGCCAGAATAAGCATTCCTTATATGTAAATTCTAAGCAATAACTAGCATAGCTGGTAAGCTGTGCTTAGCATCTACCCCTCTAAGCAGTGCTCAAATGAGCTAAGCAGGTTTGCCTGGCGCATAGCTTAGAATATACAAAACCATCCAATCATGGCAAAGGATGGGAAATCAGCTGTATTTAAACCTTGCAAGCAGGAATACAGCTCATAAGTGGTTGTAGATACTCACTGTAGGTCGTATGGCTGGTGTTGGAGAGGGAATGCGCTTTAGGGCACACCACTGGGGCATACAGGAGTCCAAGGACATGATAGGGCTCCTTGTTAAAAACCATGATGGGAGACTGCTGCAGGACCAGTACCAGAGCTCCCAATACAAAGCAGAGGCCTGGGAAAGTCTCACCCACGATCTCACCAGTGCCAATGGCATCCCTCAGATTGGTGAGCAGGTCCATCACCACTATGCCAACTTGAAGCGGAGGAAGAGGGAGCTCTTGGACCAGTGGGTCCAAGACTCATGGCACAGGGGTGATGTCCCAAGGCATGTGTAAGTATTCATATCAATAAATGTTTACCAAAGTCCAGCCTGTGTATGTGATGGATAGGTATGCATAATGTTTCTCTATCTTCTTTACAGGCTCCAGCTGAGTAGGCTGTGAACCAGGAAGCCCATGCAAGCAGGTTGCAAAGGCTGTGTTGCAAAGCTGATGAGTAACAATCTAGCTTGTAGTATTCATACCAAATAAATATAAAGGAGTAGACTGTCATCTGGCAGTATTAAAATGGGTATGATTTGTAATGAATAAACCAAACAATATTATAGTAATAGTCTTGCATAGGTTATATATAAATAAAAGTGTAACTGCCTGTCAATAAAATTCAAAACGCTGGACTGGTTGTGTTTACTCTGGTATTGTATGAACTGAAATGTGTACAGATTATACACAACAGCTATAGTTCTGAAAGCATTAAATAATCAAGTGTAATCTGACAAAGTTAGTGCCTCTGTAAAACATGAGATTAGCTGATATGAAATGTTTCATGCACCAACCTTTGATATCTGAATAGTAATGTTGTGTTAACCACTGTTTTCCACACTGTGCTATATCGAAAGGTATGTATAGGAATGTATGTATAAGAATATTGTAATTACAAGGTCAGATTGTACAACCAAGAGACAATTAGACAGAAAACATACAAGGAAGAGAGAGCAGTTTCTCAACAGCTTGTTCTGATGAAATACAAACTTCTTGTACTTTTAACAGAAAAAGCAATGGTATGAATCCCGAGAGTGGTAGTAAACTGTATGCATAATTTCAACCAGGATTTTGTGAATATGGGAAGAAACAGTCAAGTAGTGTTAACAGAAATTTCCTCCACAGGTCTTTCAGGTAAGAGAAGATATAAAGTAGCTATAAGAAGGCTGTAGTTATACCATGTCCAACCCCAAGGCTGCAAATGACAGCAAGATAAGTACATACACCAAGTGGTCTCCCCCGAAAAAATGTTCAAAAGTGTCATGCTGTCACAGCTACTGGTCCCTGCTGCTAACAACCAGGGTGACCGATAGAAGTCAAGGTAGAGTATGGCAATAGCAAACACACACACACACACACACACACACACACACACACACTGTATGAGTTCACATATGTAACCCTGACTACGTGAATATTGGTTGAAGCAGTCAGATAGTGTTAACAGAAATTCCCTCCACAGGTCTTCCGGGTAAGAGAAGGTATAAAGTAGCTATAAGAAGGCTGTAATTATACAGTGTATATAAACATACCACCGCCCAACCCAAGGCCATAGGTTGTTGTAATAATACCTGTAGAGTAATGATTACAGCAATGATCATTAAAGCTGTGATCACTGCAAGAATCTACATTTGTTAATTGACATTTCTCTCTCAACTTATCTTCACCAATAATCTAAGCACATAAATGAATGGGTATGTTTTCCAACAAACCTACCATTGGGACGTGTCCTATTGTTCTACAAATGTTGAAATGAATTCCAATTAATACTCCCTGTTCAAATACTATCATTGGTGGCCTGTTGCTAGCAATGTAATGTGCATGATGGTGCAATGCCTACTGTGGTTCCATGTATGCATGTGTTCTTTTGGCTATGCAAATGTTCCAAATCTGTTGTTTTGGGTTAATGAGAATACTCATGCATGCTGTTATAAATAATCCTGGAATGCATTTACCATTACTAACCAACATATGTTCTAAAACTGCAACACCATAGCATGTCTGGGAAGGCTGAGCCCAGCAGATTCATCTCTCTCTCCTCATCTGGTCATGGTACCGGGGCCCCAGCATATCTGGGACCCACCCCAGGAGCTCCTCATCCACTGGTCCTGCACCACCTTTGGGTGGAACTGCCTCAGAGGATGGGGCTCATCCTCCCGCCGGGCATGGGCAGAATCCTGTCACCCAAAGCCAGGTCCAGGGTCTGGTGCATAGCGAGCTCCACAGAGAACTGGGAGGTCTGCTATGTCAGCTTGAGGGCCACATGGCACATTAAGAGGGTCAGCCTGACCCTCCTCCTCAGTCCCCAGCACAGCCACCTTTGGGGTGGTGAATATGCAGTGGTAACTGCCCATGGGTGGGGACCTCAGTCCCACGGTATCCATTTGGGGTCTCGTGGGCTTTCAATTACTAAACACCCCTCCCTGTCCAAGATGTTTACCCCCAATTGTCATATACTACCCCTGTATGTGGTCCTGTTTGTCTTGTCTGTCTTCCTACCAAACCTACCCCCCCCCCCCAAATATACCTACTATCTTTCCCTGGCATCCCACTCTCACCTTAAAAAAAGGGGCAATCTGTTCCAAAAAAAATGTTCCCCATAAATAGCTGTCCATTTCTCACATGTGTCCACTGGACACATGTAATCTGGTCTAATTGGCTTCACAACATATTATTGTTGTCCTCTCCCTTATCTCAGGAGATTGAGTGCCCAAGTTTACCTATAAAGTAAGTATATATGCACAGCTGTTGCTGTAGAAGAAATGGACAGCCATGGAAATTCCCTACACCCATCATGCACATCCCTAGCTATCTTTCATATTGTTTTTTCTTCTTCATGACCCCTTTTTCATTACTTTCCTATCACCCCTTTTTTTCTTTTCTTTTAAAGAAATTAGCACAGGGGTAAGCGGGAGTAAGCAGTAGTAAGTGGGACTAAGCCTGTTTACACAGTGCTAAGTGATGCCTATACAGATTAAGCACTTTTAAGGCAAACTGTTTTGTCAGCATAGCTTAGCACCATGCAAACCTGCTTACAAATGCTTAAAAGTGCCTTAATCAAACTGTATTCAACAGCCCTTGTTCTTCTCAGGAACAGAATAATCAGCCCTTGCAAGACTTGAACCCAGGACCCTGTACACCACAGTCTCAGCAATTTATCACTAAGCAATCTGAGCTCCAGATATGTCTGATGTTTTTTCAAACATATCATTTAGCAGAGTCACTCAAGAGTAGGGGAAAGGTTTGTTAACATTAGTTAAGATTTGTACATATATATATAAATGTATATATGTATGAAGATGCATATATACATACATAAAGTGCAAAAACCAAACTGATGAAATGCAAAAGTCAGACAAAATGGTAAAACCACACAAACTGTTTAATGTTAGTATTTTCGTAAAACAAATTTTATGTACTTCTTCAGGGTCTGTGGTTTTACCATTTCATCTGACTTTTGCAAAATGGGGGTCAATGGGCCCAAACTAGGGACCTCTATTAATTATTGCCATTATCCCTTTCACCCCAGCAGCAACTGTTCTGCCTTACAACAAAATAATAAGCCCTGCCAAGTCTTGATCCCAGGGCCCTATAATTTACAATCAAAGCAATGTACCATTACACCATACATACAGACATAAAGTGCAAAATGTGCATATATATATATGGGATCCATACAGATGCTTGACTGCATCTCTCACCGAATCCTAATTTGGTAAGCATACTTGCGCCAAAGTGCTGTTCACTGAAGCAGCACTTATAGATATATATATATATATATATATATATATATATATATATATATATATATATATATATATATATATAGTGCAGTCGGACATCAGATCCATTCTCTGAACCTCTTACTGCAACAAAGCTGTCCAAAAGCTGTCAAAATGGGGGTCAATGGGCCTAAACTAGGGACCTCTTTTAATTATTGCCATTATCCCTTTCACCCCAGCAGCAACTGTTCTGCCTTGCAACAAAATAATAAGCCCTGCCAAGTCTTGATCCCAGGGCCCTATAATTTACAATCAAAGCAATGTACCATTACACCATCTGAGCTCTATAAAATAGTGATGATTTTCCAAACATATCATTTAGTACAGTCATGCGACAGTAGGGAAAGGAGTCTGTAGAATCAGTCAGGTTCTATATATATATATATATATATATATATATATATATATATATATATATATATACATGTATATATGTATGGAAATGCATATATGTGGACATTATATATATATGGAGATATGCATCTAAATTTATATCTACATATACGCCTACACACATATATATAGAAAGGTGAATACATACATAAATATATATATATACATACATATATTTATATAGGGTTATATTAGTCGAAGTTCCGTAACTCCGAACACCAAATGGTGGAACCATTAAGTTCGAAGTTATAGAACTTCGACTATGCAAAAAAAACAAAAAAAACACAATGTACATAACAATAACAAGCAAGCCCCTCTGCACCCCCCGCTACTTAAATATACCAACTCCGAGATCGTACCACATTGAAGCGAATGGAAAGCTCCACTTACGGAGATTTCCATTCAAACACTCAAACTTTTACAAATTCGAACGTATGGTCTCGAACATATGTGGTTCGAACTTGTAAAAGTTTGACTACATGAATGGAACACATATATATATATATATATATATATATATATATATATATATATATATATATATATTTGTATATTTATAGACATAAATATATAACAGCTACAAACACATGCAATCTGAGGGTCATGTTGCGGCACCCTAGAAGTATTCCTTAAAATGGGGAAATGGAGAACAATGACATCTGTAATGTAACAGAGACCTGGTTAAAGGCAGCAGGAAGCATCCCTGCACTACCAGCCTATAACTCATTCCACACATTTTGGCTGCAGAACTTGGACTGAAGCTCCAAAGGTGGTGGTGTTTCCATATTCATAAAGGATGCACACACCTCCAGAGTGGTAGACCAACATTATGCACGACTGATCCTGCAGGTGTAGCTCACATTGGATAAGACAGTGGTTCAGGTTGTAGCCTGCTATAGGTCACCAAACATGTCCCAAGATTCACACTCCATGTCCCTACGCACCCTGGAGAATATTAGTGTCCAACCTAACACTCTCATACTGGTTGACTTCAACTACCGCACCATTAACTGGGAAAGCTACTCATGTACTGATGCACTTGCTATCACATCGACCTGGTCCTTACTAACATGGGCGACTGTTGCTGTACACCAATAGTCAACCTCCCCCCCACCTTGTTATATCTGACCACAAAGTAATCACCTTTGGAAATCCACAGCCCTCCCACCCCCATGGACAGGTAGCCACCATTAAAAGCCATTCTAAAGCTATGGCCTCCTAAAAATAGATGTGGCTAACCTCACAGCAGCCATGTAAATGGAGACTAGTTGCATGACCGCTGAATCAAACAACAATGCACTATGAACAAGTACACAAATGCATGGATACCGCCATATTCAAAAGAACCAAGACCCTCACCTACAAAAAAAGGAAGCCAATCTGTTGGTCCCTGCCCATAAAGAAATTGTACAACAGAAGGAGAGAAGTGATACAGAATAAGGTGAAGTCCCAAGACTAGAAAATAACCCTTATCGGTCTCAGTTAAAGGTTGAGATCCCTCATCAAATACTACTAAGTTAGCTGGGAAAACAGATTTGGAGCACATAGCAGGGACAACCACAAGGCCTCATACAGTTATGTAAATAATCTCCATGGCAATACCAAGATTTGCTCTGAGCTACAAGACAATGGTACCTCCTAGACTGAGCCAACAAATATTGCCAATATACTGGCTGACATATTGAGTGCAAACTTTACCCCTCCCCCCAAAGGACCAATCACAAAACCAGTACACTCCCAGGCACTCAGTACTACTGCTGCACAGGTTAAAACACCACAGTCCAAGGAGAAGAATACAGCTTCTATGGGACCTGACAATATCCCTGGCTGTGTTCTACATGAACTACAGAGTGACCAGGCACTTCACCTGTGTGACCTGTTCAAGCACAGGCTCACATCAGGCTTTGTCCCTACTGAATTGTGCACTGCTGCAGTCACCCCTCTCCACAAATGAGGTGCGACTACAGACCCTGGGAACTATCACCCCAACTGCCTGACAAGTCTGTTATGCAAAGTTATGGAATGCATCATCATGCACCTAATAAACAGGGATATGGAAATTCGCAGACTCAGGATGCCACACTGTTTATTTTTGTGAAGGTTAGGTCATACCTACTCAATCAACCTGGTCAGCTTCTTGGAATCAGTCACCTGAGCTGTGAATGAAGACAAGGTGGCACATACAGCCTACCTTGATCTGGCCAAAGTCTTGAATAACATTCCCCACTCAGGCATCATGCAAAAACTCACTAAGCTAGGCATAAACCCCTATATCACTAGGTGGGTTGCAAAATGTGTCACAGACAGGACTCACAGTGTGGAAATAGCTGAGTCCAAGTCAGACTGCTGAGCAGTCATAGGTGGAGTCCCACAGGGTTCTGTCCTGGATCCTCTCATGTTTGGTATCAACTTTTCTGAAGTCCATGCCAACATGAAGGGACTCTGGCTGACAATGTTTGCAGACAATTGCAAGTTGGGAGCTATTATTTACTACCCAAGTGATGTTGGCATCTTACTGAAAAATCCTCACTGAGACCAGTGACTGATGTCAGAGCCATGGCCTTAAGCTCAATGTCAGAAAATGTGTTGTCATCCCCTTTGCCATGAATTACCACATTGATGGTAGTCCCCTGAATAAATAAGGTGTTATAAGAGATCTGGGTACACAGGTTGACAGCAATGTCTCTTATGTCCACCACATTGCCACTGTGGTCAGAAAGTCCTTTAAGGTGGCACATCTCAGTACTAACGCATTTTCATCCATGAAGGAAGAGGTCGTTGTCCCCTGTACTCCTCTTGATAGAGTGACACAGCTTGTTTCAGCATATATATATATTCTGATGAATGTGAGGTAGGTAAATGAAATGTATGTCCTCATTTGCTGATAACAATCATATGATCACTGTGATTTACCAGAGAAATGAGAATAATCTGTAAAATAGACCAGAAATAGGAGCAATAACTGGACATCCTGAAACAATCCAACCAGTTGACAGGTATGCTCAGAACCCCTTACTGCAATGAATCTGGACCAAGGCTGACAAAGTGGTGGCTGTAAGCCATGAAAATGGGCATGTATCTGAAGTACCGGCGCAGATAAGTTAACACCATTGCTGTAGCAACACCCTCCTGTGTGCCCAAACATATATTTAGTGAAACATCACAAGTATTTGAATTAGAGAATCTGCTATGGGTAATTACACATGCATTTTCAAATATATCAGGCACTACAGGAATGTCCCAGCACTGAGAGACAGACACCAGTGTGAAAGTGCATACCCACAACCAATATCACCACATTCACATAAAGGTAAGTCACGTGAACAGTAGAGCATACGGACTGTGTGAACAAATACATCATTGTTTGCCACTCACTTACTAGCCCTACATATACAATCCCAATTATCAGTGCAGTCTGAATCCTGACCTTGGTACAGGACATGTCTCCGTCTGCCCCTACAAACACATACAGCAAATAGATCAGCAGAAACTGCAGCAGCATGCGCAGTCAGATAAAGGAGGAGTCACAACACTTACATCCACCCCCCCCATACACAGCCCAAATGACATGTACACATGACATGTGTACACAATCATGACAGTCTGTTAACAATGGCCAGACATACACAGGCCTCTCTCATGTACAGTTCACCTCAGAATGTACAGGGTCAGGACTCATATATATGGCATCTTCCTTGACATGTCTGTGGGTCTACTACATCACTGGGATGGTAGCAGGAATGAAGACATGAAATAATGATAATAAATATGTTTGAGCCTCATTGACATATAGACAAAGCCTGACATCATTTGGGGACAGAGGCACAAACACAGGGGTAGATTGGACATATTGCTGTCATACACTGAGACAGTTGCTGATGCTACTGGGTTTGTTGTAACATCCTTTATGAGGAATATGATGTCAGTAATACCAAGAGATGTATTTACTGACTGCATTCCCCAGAGTCCACGACTGATTTTTCAAGGACACCAATTGTCTGGGGAACAGACAAAACATAACAAGAAAATACATGGCCAGTCTGTGGACAGCGTGCCAGTGGAGAGGTATGTCAGAGACATATCACTGTCAGTCATGAAGTCACTTACTAAATGCATGTCCACACAATCCCTCTCAATCTATCAATCCACCATGTGTATATAACTGCACTGATGACATAGAACTTTTTCACAAATCTGGGGATATGTCTCCATGTTGTATGGCTGTCTCCACATGTCCTGTCCTGTGACATATTGCCACCTACTGTATGTGAATCTGTAGCCAACCACCTCTGTAATATCCCTTACACAGGAAAGGAAAAGGGGCAAGGCCCACATTTAAGGAATGTCCCATATATCGGAACTAGCAACTGTGTCCAGGCCCACAGCATGATACTATCTGGGCACCTACATAGTAGTATGGCTTTAGCAATACCCTACATTTGCACATCTGTGCAGAGGACAGACAGAAAATAGATAGCCAACAGGTTATGCATTAGGATGAATGTTTTGAAAGATAGAAGTCTGAAACTGAAAGGTATGCCATTATTGCCATTACTACATGACAGCAGTCCTCAATGACATGTCCAAAAAACATAGTTGTCTACAGTTAATATCATAATATTAGATCAATATCCAATAGGAGATACATAAAAACAAACAGCTCAAACACCAAGAACAAGATAGTCAGTACACAGAGTCCCAGCTTTGCATGCAAAGGTGTATGGTTCTAGTACTACAATCTGCAATCTACTTTTACTTGGAAAATAAATGTTAAAAGTACTAATGTAATGATACAATATGTGTTAAACTATTTTTTGTCAACCAGGGCACTGTAGCTGGTGTAACATGCAAGTGTAACTGCATATAACCTGGAACACTACTCAGGTATAAAACAAATAAAAAAAGATTGTGGTACTACCCACGTATGCTCAGGTGTCACATACAGTATTTTCATACCCCTTGCTACTGTAATGTCAGCACACAGAAGAATGTTAAGTAGAGGAAGTTAAATACACTTATTAGTGATGTCATTACCCTGCTATTTTATCAGACTGGAATGTGACCAGTGGTTACCAGTGCTGAGCTATGCTTAGCAGGTTTAAGCACTGCTTAAATGCAAATGCTAAGCAGATTTGTGCACTGGTAAGCAAAGCCTACACTTTGAAAGCTTCTGTTTGTTTAACTGTACGTTAGCACCACTTATCGATGTGTAAACCACAGCAAACACACTTAAAGCTGCTCAAAACTGCCTTAATCACTCTGTATCCAACAGTCCTTGTTCTGCCTAGCCACAAAATAAACAGGTATTGAGCCCGGGACCCTGCACACAATAGCCAAAGCAATTTACCAGTAAACCACCTCAGATGTATGGTTTTAGGATGTTTTCTCAAACGTAGCCTTCGATACAGCCAGTTTACAATAGGGAAGAGACACTGTGCAAGTAAAAAGGATTGGTATCTACAAATATATATATATATATATATATATATATATATATTATATATATATATATATATATATATATATATATATATATATATATATATATATATATACATATCTGAAAAGAAACATATACATAGAGAGAGAGATAGATATGTATGTTGATACATATATGTGTATAACAATATATAGATATATTAGCAATAAATACTGAGGTGTGTGTGTCTGTGTGTATGTGCATATATATATATATATATATATATATATATGCATACATGTCTCAAAATGCCCATACAAACATATGCTACTGATAGACAACCCATAACTGGGGCAGCATGTACAGTTGAATACAAAAGGACCCATGACACTCACATCTGCACCCCCCCACCCAGTCCAAATAAATAAACAAACAGTACACTGCTACAAAATCATGACAGGCCATACACAATGGCCATACATAAAACAACTAAAATGACTGAACATAGCAAAAATAAATACAACCAGCCAATAATTCACACATGTTTATTATACTCTGATGTCTAGTCCAAAGCCTTCAGGGAGTAAAAGATTACAGGAAATACTTTCCGTAATGACAAGAAGCAATTAACACTTAATTACATAATTAAATACAGGGCCTCCAATTACACTACTCATTTAACCCCCTAAGGTATAATGTATCACATCTAATATTAGAACATTGATTCTGTACATAACAATTGTCCTTTTATGAATGTTTCTTCAAACTGAGGAACAGACTTATTCCAAAACAGTGCCTTGGAACCGACCACTGTCCCATGGTGATATTTATTCAAATGTACAGCTATAGAACTGTCTTCTTTCTTATCAGTAATATGTCTCATATGCTCTAACAGCCTAGTTGTAAAACATGTGTTACTCTCCCCCGCATAACATATGTTACAAGGTCATCTAAGAGCATTCTCCATACAACAATCTCTTGAATGTACAGACTCCAACATGTTTTTTAGCCTTTCCCCTCAGCAGGAATTATAACACTAAATAATGATCGACCATTATACCTATCAACCTCCTACTGTATGACATCTGGACAAAGCCTGACATAATTGGTGGGCAGAGGCCCAAATACATTGCCATACTTGAAATATTGCTGTTATACACTGAGAAAGTTGCTGGTGTTACAGGGTTTGTTTTAACATATCTTTTCTGAGGGATATAAAGTTAGAAAAACAAATGGATGTTAGCATTTACTGATTGCAATCACCAGGGTATGCTACTGATTTGCCAAAGACAACACCTGTCTGGGGAACAGACCAAACATAACAGGCTAACCTGTGGCCATTATGTGGATAGTCCTACAGTTGAGAACTATGCAGAGACAGAACTTTGTCAGACTGAAACCCATGATGATGTAGCATGTTCAGACAAATCCTGTTAAACTAGCAGTATTCCAAACATAGAACAGCAATACTCACATTCTGCTCCTAGGTCTTGAACCTTCTCCATCATTTATTTGCCTTTTTTCCACAAGTTCTGTTGAAAGAGGTGTTCGCTGACACACCTCCAGGATGTCTTCCACACAGGTAAGGGAAAGGGCCAATGGCCACATGGAGTACTCAATTATAGGAGTGTGTTGCCATGACACTGGCTATCGGAAGAGCTACACAGCTGTTCTGCATGCAGTTAGCATATGGGGAACACCAAATGGTGCACAGGCCATCACCTGGTCATGAGCATCACCTACAAAAGCCAAGCTGCCACCTATGCAAGCCATCTCTAACCCTGTAGTACAGAGAGAGAGAAAGAAAGAAAACAAAAAAAACAAAAAAGAGAAGGGAAAAAAAAGGTAAGTGGAACATGTAAGCATGTAATTGAATGTAGTACTTGGTCTGTAATAATGGGAAATATGATTTGGAAAAATATATGTCTCAACACGACTTGCTGTACTAATATCCTGCTGAACAGATTCTGTAGCCACAGCATCTGGCCCTCTCTGAAGTGGGAGAGATCAAAGCCATACCTCTCAACTATACAGATCTTCACAGAATGTCCAGAATTTCACATCATAGTTTTTTTGTCTGTTCTTCCTGAAATCTGTACATTCCTGGCAATTAGGTGCAGATTGAAGTCATCAAGTAATGACAGACACATGAGTTTATGACTCCACATCCTTAAGAATATTCACAGTAAAACAAATTACATTATTCTACAAATGTCCTAAGTTTTTTACAGGAAGATTTAGAGTATGTCCCTATTTATCCCCCCATCATTTTAGGCTTTGTCCGGATGTGATGCTCTAAGAGGATCACAGCTCAGGAGCCTGACTCACCCTGGGAAAGGACAGCTCACATATGCCAACAGCTGGGGTTTCTTGTCAAACAGTTATGACTGACACTGCTAGGTCAGCTAATGGCATGTTGTCCATATGTTACCTGTGAATATGTGTATGATACATGTTTGTCTTGTAAATCTAACAGACCTATATAGGGCATGTGCATAGTAATGTACTGTTGCAAACATGTGTGTTAAACTGCATGTGATATATTGAATTGATAACATTCAAGTGTACAGTGTTCTGTTGGATAATTAGCACATTTGTGACTGATATATGTAGTCACATACACATATACTTGTGTTATGTCAGCCAAACTATCAAGTCTGTAAGCAATGACAATGTAAGATAATAGCCTACTTATGACTGCTGTACATCGTCCAGGTTATCACACTGATGTCAAAGCCTACTGTGCAATCAACTTACTAATATATGGTGCAGCTATATTAATACAGTATCAATACTGATGTCCCTTTTGTCACCCATTTATGTGTGCCATTGTCCAGACATCCTGCTATAACAGGTTGAGAAGTATGCTTGAGCAGCAAGACGGTAAATACAGTGTGCCATACTAACATAGAACAGAAATGTATACCAGATATCCCCTGAGCACATGTATGTATCCATATGTTCAGCTGAAAGGCACAAAACTAATAACTTGGGTTTCATGCAGTCAGGTACATAGGTTGTGCATGTTGCACATGTGTGTAATATCAGTGTCAGTGCATACAGCAGACATAAATGTGTACAACTGGTTGTTGCAGTGCCCTGACACTGATATGGGTACTAGAGTAGGGATGATTATCAGGTAGTAATCGGAGAAGTGTCCAACTGTGTTATGACCCTCTGTCCATGCCTACCACTAACAGCTATATCAACACCTATATTACAGTGGATATCACAAGTGTACACACCCCAGATGGAATGCCAGATTTGTGTGCTATATGACAATGAGACCACAGAAAATGATTTTATAATGTTTCTCATCTTGAATGTGACCCCTAACCTGTCCAATTCCATTGAAAAACAAACAAAAGTGTTTCTAGGAAGGTGAACAACTATTGCCAAGTGAAGATGTGCCATGATGTTAGAGTCCAAACTAAGACAAATGAACGCTGTAACCATCTCAAGAGGTGCATACACAACATATCAGTTTAAGGGTGTGGACACTCATTCAGCTGGCTTATTGTACTGATTATTATTTCCATATGTTTTCACAAACCAGACTATGTTTTCAATTGAATTGTACAGGCTATAGGTCACATTAAAGGTGGGGATTGTTTTGAAATTAGTTATTGTGATGTCATGTTTCAATTGCACAAATATCAGGCTTTGTAACAGGGGTGTGTACACTTTATATCCACTATAGAATATATGGACTCAGCAGTACCTGACTTATATAACCAGTCTCCACCAAGGTAGAGTAACCCCCTTTGATGGACAGCAGCAATACACAAACCACATAATAGGTTGCTATATTGGCTGTACAGGGAAGCACAGGTGCAGGAAACAGCTTGGAAGCATATCCAACTCTATCTTAGCAAGCATGTAAGTTCACAGGTGACTTGTAAAGCTGGCTATGACTACAAATCAGACATATCCACACCACCAAGGACAATTAAAACAGTGTCTCCACATATGTTGTCAGTCTCAGAGCAACAGCACAATTCACCCTGTACTGGGGGTAAAGCACACCTCATGCACACATGCCATGGATGTAGGCAATCTGGATCAGATAGGTTAGGTGGGAACACTGCCACCCTGTCCACCCCACATGTATAGGGGGATATGCACATCAACCACACTCCTCCCCTCAGCAATGGTGAGCATGTACATATTGCCTACTGATGGCAACAGCAGCAAATCTCCATGGGGCATAATAACATCACTGTCTGTCTCCTACATGAACTCAGGCATGTGTTCACAGCTCCATCACACACAACAGTCAAACACAGACCTGCCACCATCCACACATAATCCACATGGAAGATGGCCACTGTCATCCCTCTACACAGAAATGAGTGGAGAATAGAGGATTATGCAATTAAGTGTCCAACACTGGGGGGAATAAAATAGCTCAGGGCCAGGAGTGTAATGCAAGCAACTATAGCCATGATAGATTAGAGAGTTATGGTGTAGCTTGAATTATTTTCAAGTAATATACACTCTTCAAGAGAAATCTTGACGAGTGGATGGGAGATCATAGGTTTACCCCGGGGGTCATCTCTGTGTCACTACTAGACAGAGGCACAGTAAACTGAACCCTAAATGGGCATAGTATTCTCATCCTAAGGGTGGTGAAAGCCACACACACTCTGGCTAGGCTTATAAATGCCCTAGGGCAGATAGCCTAGTACGAACCTATGAACCTATGATGTGCAATATGACAACCTTATTAAGTCCCGTGAACTTTTTTCCTATTTATGTCTTCTGGGTAACGTGCAGAGAGCTCACCTACCAGCATTCTCTGTGGGGGAAACTGACATCACCCAAAATGTGATTGAACACTATGCCCTGTCATTTGGATGGAGAGCACAAGATGTGTGGGAGAGTGCCGCCTTGTGGAACGATCTGGTCCACAAGGTAAATGATGATGGCCTGCACAACAGAACTTAAGAGCAGGTGTAGCATCGGGCAACCGACCTCATCTACCATGCACGTCAACTGGCTGCTGCTGTAGAGAGGGGCCGGCTAGCCACAGGTGGGGGCCCCATCATCCATCCCCCACTGACAATCACCGAGGAGCTCCTCGCCAACCTTGGGGCACCCGCCCAATGCACAAGCCATAAAGCTGAGGAATGCATTGTGGAGGTGGGTTGCACCCACACACTGGACGAGGAGCATGCAAGTAAGCCCCCAGTGCACATTACTAAAACACTGTTGCTTATCCATTTCTATCTGTATACTATCTACATGCATATGTCAGATGAGATAGTAGGTCTTGTTGGTGTTTAGTAATGCACAGAAGTGTACATCTATGGTGATGGCCAGCATATTTTGTAGTACTGGGGGCTGTACCATTAATGTACTGTATTGCTGCTTCCACCCTGTACCAAGGCCACATCAGTGGCTACTGACATTACCCCACAGCTATTTAGGTCCCTCTGGTATACAACTGGGACAGCAGCATATAGCTGGTGAGTATGTAATTGTTTTGTTGAGGTTTGCCAATACACCAGCCATGTTAAGCCCATGCTATTTGCCATGCACACATTTATCACACCTACCCCTAATGCATGATGTACATGTTCAGTTTTGTTGGTGTTAACTGCACTGCATCACAGTGGTCACCATGGTGTCATATCTGAGGGGTATATAAGATTCTTAGTATATGGCACAATCAGTCGGTGCAAGATGTGTGGACAGAGACAATCAAAATGGTGGGACAAATGGGCTACAGTAAGGACATGTATGAAACATTACCCTTATGCAGTGGATACAACAGTGTACACACACCTATTAAGATGGCAACTATTCCTGATATATACAATGACAAACCACAATAATACATTCCATACCTTTTACAACCTGTAATGTGATCCTAACATTAACAATTAATGTGTGAAATAGCATAATATTAGTGTAACAAATATGGGGGATACATACTTTACAAAACACTGGATGAATATGTGTGCACACACACAAATAACATATTATGAAGGCAGCTTGTGATGTACTGACAGCATTCACTCTACTTGAGTACACACCTGCCATCAAGTACAGGGCTTCAATGTCACACCAACTAATGGTGTGCTGCCCGAGAAGCATGTTCATGGCATTTCCTCATTTGCCTGCAACAGAAGCAATCATGGCTTGCACATATCCTACAAAGCATCAAAGGCATCCCACTTCTGAAATGTAGCAGTCAGGAATAGGGAAAAAACATGACCTCACCATTGCATATACCATGGAAAACAGTGCAGACAGTGATCTAGAGGTATATTAAATATGGGACAACAGTGATGTTGAAAAGAACCAGATGCCCATCCAAAACAGATAACAAGATGTATAGAAAACTGGTCAGGGAGGCTGTCAGGAGATATGCAGCAACAATGAGGGAGTTGCAGGAATGTCTAACAAGTACTGCCTGTGTAGTACCACTGGCAACAATCACCTGAATTCTGCATAAGTGTGGCCTATGGGGTAGGATAAGTAGATGGAAGATTTATTCCACAAAAAACACCATCCAGGGCTGTGTACAGGTAGCAAAAGCATAATAGCAAGTCTCCCAAAGGCATGAGTTCCAATGTGCAATAGTGCAATGACACTAAGGTTCAAACCTACAGGCAGGATTCATAGAGATATGTGTGGTGCACATGCAACACCTCACTTCACCTCAGAGCCACCATCCCCAACTTGAAGCTTGCTAGTGCCAATGTACACTCTTAGGGTTGCTGTTCATTAGCTGGAATTAGACCAGTAGACATGGTGGAGGGGATTTTGAACACTGAAAAATAAAACTCAGGTGTGGCCCACAGTTGTCAAGCATCTGCAATAAGGCTGAGGGTGGGGAGGGGTTTCAGCTTCAAACACAAGAGTGAACTGAAGCATAGCTCCAAAGCTAGCTAAAATTGGCTGTATCTGAACACATTCAAGGTTATGAATGACCCAGATGCAACAGCAATAGTAAAGCCCCTGTGTGACATCTAAGGGCTGTGCACATGAGCTGGCCTTGCAATCTGGCTTAGTTGGGGGACCTTTGTAGGGAAGACAGACCAAATAATGTCAAGTCAAGATGTGCCATGCCAATATACCCCTTACCAGGAATAGTGACTGCTGTAGTTCATTTAACAGGTACTTCAACAAACCATTGGTTTGAGGGTGTTCACACTTATGCAACCCCCAATACTGTATTATATCTCATTCAGTATCTTCACGACTAACACATTTGTTTGAGTCTTGATTGGATTGCACAGGTCATATTTCACATATCAGGTGTGCGTAATGTTTACAAATGCAATACTGTGTCCCCATTTCATATTGTAGAAGAGACTGGCATGTCTTGAAGAGGGCTAATGAGGAGCTCTGCTTGATATAGATAGGTAGTTTGTTCCAGAGTATGGTAAGTCTCAGGGACAGGAATCTATCCCTCCAGCATGTTCTTTTTATTGTAGCGACAAGGTTTAGGTCCCTAGAGCGTGCAGCTCAGAGGAATTGGAATTTCTTTAAGTGGAGCATGTCCAACAGGTCTGGGTTTGACATGGCTTTGTATGTTAGGCAGAGACTGCCTCTGAGTAGGCGAGATGCGAAGGAGTAAAGCTGGGGATTTTTGAAACAGTCTGCGTAGGGCATCTGTTTGAGGCTGGTAATCCTCTTTGTGAGGTATTTCTGCTGCCTTTCCAGTTGTTGTAGATGTCTTGTGAGGTACATACCAAAAGGGGCTTTGTACTCTATAATGGGTCTGAGTGACGAGTAGAGGGGAATAATGACCTCTTTTTCCTGGATGAGAAACCTTTTGTGATGAGGTGTGCCATGCAAACAGATTGCCTGACTACTGTAGCGATATGATTATCAAAGGAGAGACTACTGTCCACCTGTGTCCCAAGGTCTCTTACCACACTTTCGGTGTTAAGTAGACTACCACATATGTGGTAGCTCATGTGTACATAGTTTTTTTTACCAAAGGGGATGACAATGCACTTTTTGGCATTGAGCATGAGGCCATGGCTTTGACACCAGGAATCTGTCTCCATGAGGCCCTTTTTTAGGATGTCCACATCATTAGGAGTTTCGATTATGGCTCCTAGTTTCCAGTCATCTGCGAACTTCATTAGCCAAAGACCTTGTTTGTTAGCCTGTACTTCAGAAACAGTAGATGTCTGTTTGCTATACAGGTGCACAGCATTAATGTACATGGGTGCAATGTGTTCCAGGGGAAGGGAAATCACCTACTAACATGACTCATGCATCCTAGAGATGTATACTGTTAGTTACAGGGATTAAGACTGGCTGCGATGCATGACGTTGAGTGCCATGTGTCATGTATGTCAACTGTTGGGTAATGTGAGGTCTGTGTTATTTCTTTGTGCCACCTTGTGTGCATATGTGAGTGTGTGTGTGTGTGTGTGTGTGTGTGTGTGTGTGTGTGTGTGTGTGTAAGTAAACCATAATGTACAGGTATTAATTTGCATATATTATCTTCCCCTCACAGGTGGCGATGTGGGTCGGGTCCCTTCCGCTGGGAAACTGATGTCAGTGTCTCTGACAATGATGATAGGCATAGTGAGGCAGAGGCAGGGTTGTCAGGGGCTGAATCTGTGCCACTAGCTGGCATCACAATTTTTTTCCACCACATCCCCGCACACAGTCACAATGCCCACACATACTCCATCACCAATGTCCATAGGTGAGGGACAGTTGGGGGTGGTGGCATGGGACGGGAAAGTGTGGTGACTATGGCAAGTGTGTCTGTAGACACCAGCCATAGTTGGATAGCAGGCGAAGTCTGACACAGATGGATGGACAGGGGCGCTCTTAAGATTACTGCTGCCCATCATGCCCCTGCCACAAATGCCACAATAGGTGCCACCAGAAACATGTTTTGGACCATCATAGAGGCACAGGCATGTATGGAATGCTACACTAAAGATGGTCTTAGGCTCCAGAGGGCTACTTTACCTGCTGTATGTGACAACATCCGTGATCTTGCAGATGCCCAACGTTATTATACAGGGGTCACGGATAGACAGTTGGGTGAGATGGTAGCAATCTTTGAACATGGGATGTTTGTGCTAGAGCATGTGGTGGGAGTAGGGCTTTGGCCATGTGGATGGGGGACGGCACCACAAACAGCTGAGGGTCTACGTGGCCATGCAATATCTCACTCCTGCTCCCATAGCGGCAGTACAAGAAGCTCCACTGTAGGGCGGGTGCTGTCTGCACCACGGCACAGCAGGCCATGGGCACATCGTCCTGGCCAGTCCCAACAGGGACCCGAATCCAGCAGAAAATTGTCATCATCAGGGGAGAGTACCATATCTGGCCTTCTGCCTGGCGGTGCCCATGCAATCCTGTCAGGCTCAGTTCCCATATCCATGGCCAGACACAAGGAACTGTACACCCTGCCATGTATGGTCCACAGCTGTCCAACATACCCCTGTATATTGCAGACACATGGTAGAACTGTGTACACACACACACACACACACACACACACACACACACACACACACACACACAATCATCACAGCTAGGACACCTCCATACATACACACACCACCTCTGCACTTCCCATTTTAAAAAAAAACCCTAACCCACACACATGATGTCAACCAAATGGCTCAGCCTAGGCTTCTGTCAAACCCACACCACACCCTGTGCATATGATGATACCTGTGCCACATCCCTGTCATCCATACCATCGATGCAGGGACATGCCAATACGGTTCTGATGCACAGGGTGAATGTACTACAGTTTACCAATGTAATGCTGTCTAAAGTGTCAGCTGGCATGTTCAATGCTTACACGTCAGGGTGGGCAGCTGTCCAGGCATGATGCATTATTGCTGTTATTAACACTGACCAAATGTGGTCTCCATAATGTATTCTGTCTTTTTCTAGGTGTCTGTGTGTCAGGAGGATGTTGGCCTGCTGTCCTTTCTTACAACAGGTGTGGCAGTGTGGTAGCACACTGACTGTATCATATCCAGGGTACAGTTTAACACATGTAATGGGTCTGTATAACAGTTATTGCATGTGCCACATGGCTGATATGTCCGAGGATTGTATACAGGTAAGTGCATGGTGGCTGATATAAGTGGCTCTTGTACAGTGGACAATGGCAAGTGTACTGGGTGGCACACACCAAAAGTTTGTGAATAACACACACACACACACACACACACACACACACACACACACACACACATGCTTTTCTATTGGTGCAACACAGAGAGTACTGTTCACATGGGTGTACTTTAATTTGCAGAAAACTCATTTTTGCAAATTTAATTCCACCAAGACTGAACTGCCAAAACCGCAAATCACTTAATAATCAGTCTGCTAAATATCATTTCACTGAAAATATTAGTGGCAGAGTATATGTCTGGCTCCTCACTGTAGTGCAATCCTGGTGTTGGTATAAATAGTTGTGGTGGTGTGAGGGGCACAGCCCCCCACACTGGAGAGTGTAGAGTGGCATAGACCCGCAACTAGTTAGATTGACAACTACTTATCCTCTGAAGAGAGACTCAACAGTATAACAGCACACTATGTGTGGGGATAAACACAACACTACCCCCAATGTGGGGGGCTGTACCCCCAACAGCCACTACCAACTATATATACTAACTCCAGTATTGCTGTACAGATGCACAGGGGGGGAAAAGGGCATTTACACTGACACTACTAGTTTTGGTGAAATGTCATTCCACAAGATGATTCATTTGCAATTTCACCTTTTGCCAATTTGATCGCGGTCAAATGAACACCTGGGAAATGGTTTTACTGCAAACTGAATTTGATCCCGTCTCTCACACACACACACACACACACACACACATGCCAACACTGAGATTAGAACCCCTACCTATGTAGTTATTGCTACTAATGTGTTCTGCCTTAACTGCACACACCACACACTTGTAGGGTGAGGTGTGTTCCAAGGTTCCTGTAAAGTGGACTACATAACCAGACCTTGTACAATATGGAAATGGGGGATGTACTGGGTGTGAATGGACACAACATACTGACATATACAAATTGACACACATACAGTCATAGACACATTTGACACACCTGGGTTTAGTAGCCCTGACTATCCTGTCAGTCAGGGCATACTGTTACATAGTTCAAGCATGCAGCACAGGCCTTATTGGGCTGAAGATTGTTGTCAGATAATTGTGAGGTTGATGGAGACAGCAGACCACATACAGTAGACCTTGGGACATGTAGTGGGACTTCCACTGTCTAAAATGTGAGGGCCACCCTCCAAGTGGACATAGTACTCACTCAAACACAGGATACTTACCAGACACAAATCTTCACAAATTTGGGCTTCCTTAGATTAGAACTACTGGCTATGTAGTTGTTGCTACTACAGTGACATGCCTTTACTGCATGCAACACAGACTGTGAGGTGATGACTGCTCCATGGCTCCTGTTCTGTGGTCAACATCACTAGCCCTTGTGGAGTATGGCAATATGCAGTGTGTGTGTGGAGACTAAGCCCTCATAAAAACTGCCTTAATCACACTGTATCCAACAGTCCTTGTTCTGCCTAGCAACAAAATAAACAGTCCTTGCAGGTCATGAACCCAGAATCCTGTGCACCATAGTAAAAGCAATTTACCAGTAAGCCATCTCAATTGTATGGTTTTAGGATGTTTTCTCAAACATACTCTACTTTACAGCCAGTTTACAATAGGGAACAGACACTGTACAATTAGGAAGGATCGGTATCTACAAATATATATATATATGTATATATATATATATATATATATATATATATATATATATATATATATATGAAAAGGAACATATACATAGAGAGAGAGATATGTATGGAGATACATATATGTGTATAACAATATATAAATATATTACCAATAAATACTGATATATATATATATATATATGCATACAAATATATATATATATATGTATATATGCAAACATGGGTCAGAATATATCTGCATACATGTCCCAGAATGCCCATACAAACATATGCTGCTGATACTCCACACATAACTGGGGTAGCATGGATAGTTGGATACAAAAGGACCCATGACACTCACATCTGCTCCACCCACAGTCGAAATAAATAAGTGAACAGTACAATGCTACAACATCATGACAGGCCATGCACAATGGCCAGACATATAACAACAGCTTATCAAAACAACTAAAATGACTGAACATTGCAAAGAGTAATACAACCATCCAGTAAATCAGAAACTGTCACACAACTCTTCACATACCTTATCTTTAGCCTTTGCCACATCTCTCTTTGCCATGCATCTCATCTCCTCACACTCCTGTCTACTTTCCTCATCTCTCTGACAGTCCCACTCCTTCTTCCCCATCCTCTTTCTCTGTATACTGTCTTGTACTTCCTCAGTCCACCACCAGGTCTCCTTGTACTACTTCCTCGATCCACGTCACACCAAGCACCTTTCTAGCCATCTCCCTTAGTAGCTCTGCTGAACTTCATTAGATATGTGGTAAATTGACAGTGCCACCCAGTGCCTGTCTTAATCCTTCCTTGAACGCCACCTCACGATCACACTTTTCCAATTCACAACATGTGATCCATGCTGCTGAACTCACGCTCCCCTTCTTCTTCATCACCATCATCATCCTGCTGACCAACATTCTATGCTGCCTAAATACACTTTCCCCTTCACCATTTTACAGTCTCCAGTCTCCTTCAAATGGGCCCTCCTACATTGGCTATATTCCACCTGTGTGCATCTTACTCCAGTCTTGTAACTTACCCTATGCTCCTCCCTCGTTTTATAGTACATATTCATCATGGCACATGTTCATCTGTTCTGCAAACCCCACTACCATCTCATCATCTGCATTCCTTTTAACACCATGCATACCCATCACTTCCACAGACCCTTTGTTCCCTTCACCAACGTGCCCATTGACATCTGTTGCAATGACCACTCTGTCACCCTTGGGTACAGCCATCACCACATCATACAAATGACTTCATATTTCCCTTTGTCATCCAGCACACAGCCAAGTTGTGTAGCATATGAGCCCACACCACCCTTGGGGCACACACCCCAGTATACCACCAGGGTATAGAGGTCAACATGCTGGAAGTGGGTGGCACCCACACAATGGACAGGGAGTGTGCAGGTAAGTGCCCAGTGGGGATTAGTACACTAATGTATCAGGCATACATGTATCTGTATTGTATCTACATCCATGTTTCAGGTCTAACTGCAGTTGTGGATGGGGTTTTCTAATGTACAGAGATGCACATCTATGGTGAGGACAGAACATTGTGTATTATTGGGGTTAGTACTGTAAATATGCAGACATGCTGCAGCCATCCTGTACCAAGGTCACATATGAGTCTGCTGACAATACCTTCCTCACACAACTACCTAGGACCCTCTGGTCTGCATATGGGACAGCAGCCTAAAGCAGGTGAGTATGACATTGTTCTGTTGTTGCCTGGCAATATCCCAGGCATGTGAAGGGCATGCAATTTAACATGCATACAACTATCAGTAATAGCTGTATTGCTTTATGCAATAGCTATACTGCTTTATGTGCATGTTCACTTGTGGTGGGGTTAAATGCATTGCGCCATACTGGTCACCACTGGGGCCTATCTGACATGAATTCAACATTCTTGTAGCATACCTCACTACTCGTCAGTGCCAAGACATCTGGACAGAGGACAGGAAAATGGGCTGGACAAACAGCCTAAGGTAGGGACATGTGTGACACATTAGTGGTATACAGTGTATATAAATTGTGTATACACCCCTGTTAAGATGCAACGTGTTCCTGTTAAATACAAATTAGGACCACAATATGTCAGTCCACACCTCTTCAAGCCTTTAATGTGACCCGTAACATGAACAGTTCACTTGTAAATCCAAGAATCTACACTCATATTGCACCTACAAGGCTGGCCACCTGTGAGGGTGATAGATGTCATATCAACATGATGTTTCAGTCAGGTATGATACCTCATGCTGCCATGTGTGTCAGTAGACTCACTGTGGCCTATTTGGCTACAATATCTCATAAATGGGCAATAAGGCACACAGACCACTTCTGAACATGTATAGGTTGCAAACATCTGGATATTCCAGACACATCTGACTGAGGACAGTACAATGGTTTAACTTGCTGCATGTGAGACAGATGCTGTTATCACACTATATAAAGTAATGGCAGTGGGAGGTGGTAACCAGCTGTGTATGGTACACACATCAAAATGGTATAAGCCACACAAGATATGATCCTCACCCGCACACAAACAGTTGCCAGTATTGGGATTAGAACTCCTGCCTATCTAGTTATTTCTACTATAGTGCTATGCAGTTATTAGATGTGCCACAGAGCTTTTACATTTTCACCTAGTCCAAAAGTACTTCTAAGGTGGATGACATTAACAGGACTACTAAACTGGAGGGAGGGTAAGTGTAAAGGGTAGTACTCAGGTCAAAAATGGTATAACCCACACACTACATGTTTCTCACACAAACACATCCAAACAGTTGCCAGTAGGGAGATTAAAACTCTTGCCTATCTAGTTATTTCTACTATAGTGTTATGCAGTTATCAGATGCGCCACAGAGCTTATACATTTTCACCTAGTCCAACCGTACTTCAAAGGTGGATGACATCAACAGGACTACTAATCTTTAGTGAGGGAAAGTGTAAAGGGTAGTACACAGCTCAAAAGTGGTATAACCCACACACCACATGATTCTTACACACACACACACACACACACAGTTGCCAGTAGTGTGATTAGAACTCCTGCGTATATAGTTATTTCTACTATAGTGCTACACAGTTATCAGACACACCACAGAACTTATACATTTTCACCTAATCCAAAGGTACTTCTAAGGTAGATGATATCAATAGGACTACTAGATTGGGGCAAGGGAAAGTGTGAAGGCTAGTACACAAGTCAAAAATGGTATAAGCCAGACAGTACATGAGACACACACACGCACACTTGCCAGTATTGGGATTAGAATTCCTGCCTATCTAGTTAGGTCTTCTACAATGTTAGGCAGTTACCGCATGCACTACAGAGCTTACTGAACTTCCACATGGCCAAGGCTGCTAATAACTGCACAACTGAGGTGAAGTATTACAGGTGGCAGAAAGTTTGCCTTCAGTTCCACCCTTACATCATGCTAGTTCTTTCTGTCTTGCACTTCAAATAGCATTATGACTTGGCACTTCAGGTTATTGTATCAATAAGTGTGGCACACCTGGGAGCCATCAGCATTACCCATTCATCACAGAAGTAGCCTCAATACTTAATAGTTATGTCCACCCCTCCTGTCATGATTGAAAAGCAGTTTTCTGTGCTTTCATCCATTAACCTGGTGCCCTTATCCATTCTGAGGCACCGTTGCAACTGTGTCATGTACACCGACGACCCTCCCTTCTAAACTCCAAACACTCAGACCTGTGAGAGTTACCCATATATCAGCAAATGTGGACATATGCACTCTTCAGCAAAGACTGGACTAGCAGTTGAAGAGGATTAGATCAACATCTGCATCACACCATGTGGAATACATAGCCCCACCATGACACCCACTTTGACAGCCATGACATATAGTGAAAAGCCACACACCCACCTTCACAGAGGCACTCAATGGACATTTACCCAAACAGCACAGACCAGAAAGACAGACTCCCACTTAGACACCACGACATGGCACATGCCAAGGGACACATATTTAACATACAGTGTGCCCCTCAACCTAAGCTCCTAAGGCTAACCACCTTGCACAATACAGTGATCATGGGTAACTCAATACTGAGGCACACACATATCCCACTCACTAAGTGGAATATGGAGCAGGTAACAGCCACATATCTATCACATGCCAGCATCCAATACATGACACAGCCAGTCATGTCACTCCACAACAACTATGCGTATCACTCTGTATCCATGTGGTTGTGAATGACATGAGACACGCCTCCCTGGGCTACATGACAAGTTACACGGTTGAACTCTCTGATTATGTGGTCCAGGCAGGTGTGACAGTAGCTCTGAGCAGTATATTGCCAACACCCAGAATGATGCTGCAGTACTATCAACAGATGATTGACTGCAACATTGGCTTATGTGTTTTGTGTCATTCTCAGGGGATCCAGTATCTCTCTGCTTGGGATGACATGATTGACAGAACTCAATGACTTGCCACAGATGTCCTACATCTGTCAGCGCTGGGTTTCTAGGTACTGGCTTAGTGTCTTGCCACCCTATAATGCAGTATTAGGCAGTGTTCCTAATGTAATTATCACCATAACAGCTAGACATGTATGCTATCCGAGGTTCATGCTGCTCAACAGTAGACATCTGTTAGGATGCAGTCACTCAAAGCACTCTTCAGAGTGGAGGACATTAACATTTCTGCTGTAATGAAGAGGTGGTTCACAGAAGCAGACAGCTGGCCTGCAGTATCAGGCTATAATGCATTCCACATCTGTCAGCTCTCAAACCTGGACCACACCACACACCCACAGGTGGTGTCTCCATATTCATTATGGATAGAACACCTCCAGACTAGTGTCCCAGTATAATGCATTGGAGATGCTTCCTGTACAACTGCCTTGTGGTAATAGTACAATCCAGACCATATCCGGCTATGGGCCCACATCTTTGTCCCTAAGACTGTCAATACACATTCCTCAAAACCCTGCCATCTATGAAGGTCCAACACAACACTGACATAGTATGAGACTTCAAGTACCCCTCCATCACCTGAGGAAAGTAGCCAAGCACCAGTACAGTGGCCCAACACTTCCTGGGATTCATTTCCAATGCCCTTGACCGGCTCATACTAATCCCCAGTAAAGGATGCAACAATCTTGACTTGTGTTGACTACTTAAATATGGGACTATTGCTCATCCACAGTTGTTAATCCTTACCTGGTGAGATCCACACAGCCTGTAATCAACATGGAACTCAACATGTCAGCCACACCCCCCCACAAAGGTAACCTCCTTGCAAAACCTCTTCAAAGCTGACTCTGCAGCCATAAAAACAGGGGTGGATGACTTCACTGCACCCATGGCAATGGGAAATAGCTGCATGACTGTTGAATCATACACATGTACTGTACAAACAAGTACATGAATGCATGGTAATAGCCATAGCCAAAAGAACCCAGACACTGTCCTCCAAACACTTGGAGACAATGTGATGGTTCCCTGCCATTACTAAAGTGTACAATAGGAGGAGGACAATGTTGCAGAGAAAGGTGGTGTCCCATGACTGCTGAACTCCCTTATTTGCCTCAAACACATACAACTTGGGATCCCTTAAGGAATCCCCTACAGGCATTTATGAAGGCAGACATGCAGTAGACACTGCCAACAATCACAAAAGCCTTTGATAGTTACATCAACAACCTCCATAGCATTAAACATAAGTGTTGTGCGTTACTGCAAAATGCTATACAAATGCTAATACCTATCCTGAGATAACAGATATTGACCACAGTCTTGGCAACACATTCAGTGCCAGCTTTACCCCTCCTCCCTCAAGTGTACAATCACAATGGCAGATGAATGACAGGCACCCAGCAGTACTGCAGGCCAGGTTAGACCTGCATTGTCCACAGGCAATAATACAGCTTCCATGGGACACCAGCATATCCATGGCTGTATTCTACATGACATACAATGTGACCTTGGACCAAATCTGTACTCCCTGGTCAGCCTCACTTCATGCTTTGTTCCTCAAACATGGCACACTGCTACCGTCATCTCTCTCCATAAAGGGGTTGCATCTACAGACTCTGGGGATTATTGTCCCCTTAGCCTGACAGGTCTACTATGTAGGGCTATGGACCACATAATCAGGGATCTGATTGACCAAGATATAGGTGATCTCCTAACTCTGGACCCACACAGTTTGGCTTTGTGAATGGCAGATCATGCCTGTTCAACCTGGTTGGCATCTTTGACTGAGTCACCAGGACTGTGTATGACAGTAAGACACTGCATACAACCTACATAAATCTGTTCAAAGCTTGTGCTACCATCCATCAGTGAGGGATTATTGACAAACTAGGCATCAATCCAAATAACATTGTTTGTTCTGCAAATTGGTTCACAGAACACACAAGTATGACAGTAGCAAACTCGAGGTCAGAATGGCAAGCAGTCACAAGTGGAGTCCCACAGGGATCAGTATTGGGTAGTGTCTGTCCAGCATCTACTTCTCAAGAGTCCAACCCAACAAATAGGGACTCTGGCTGGCCAAGTTTACAGAAGACTGCAAGCTGGGAGCTATCACTGACTCCACAAGTGATGCACACATCCCACACAAAGGCCTCACTGAGACCACTGAGTGGTGTGGAAACCATGCCCAGAAGCTTGACACTACAATATGCACCATCATCCCCCTTGGTAAAACACTCAGTTCCCAGTAAGTACCACACTGATGGGAGCCCAATGAACACTGTATGCAGTATAATGTATCTGGGGACACAGGTTGGCAACAACTTCTCCTTCAAGCACCACATTGCCACTGTGGCCAGGAAGTCCTTCTATATGGCACATTGCATTACCAAGAGTGTTCCATCCAAGAAGACCGTGGTAATGATTTCTGTCTACTATTCCCTCATTAGACCACTCCTCAAGTATTATGGCCCCTTTGCCATGTACCTCACTAGACACCTGCTACAGCTGGGGAAGCCACAGAAGCACCTCACAAAGGGATTCCTAGGCATTAGACACATATCCTACACAGAGAGACTCACCAGACCCAAGCTATTCCCTGTGTCATATCACCTAATTAGCAGCTATCTGTGCTTGACTTACAAAGCCATGTCTGACCCAGCTGGTTTAGGAATGCAACATATAAGTCCATCCATACCGCACACTGCAGAGATCTCTACCTCAGTACCATAATCACCACTACATGCTGGTGGGACAGGTCCATCACCAAGAGGGTGCACATGCCCTGGAATACACTTCCCATACATGTCATGCAGAGAACCTAGCTGAGATCTCTGATGAAGTCCAGAGCGGACGAAAACGTATTGTATGAAAGAGCGTTAATGTTATGAACGAGTGTCTTTGTGGATTATAATAAAGCAGTTCTTTATTTAACAACGAGTTTTTCCTTTCGTGGGTACTCTGGACTTGTTATTGGTGACTTTTGAGTGCTCTAACAACACTTCTTGGCGATATATGTACTATAGTGTTAAGCATTTATCACATGCACTACTGAGTTTACAGGGTTGACAGCTGGCCAAAGTTGCTGATAAGGGACTGACATCATCTGGACTGAAGGTTAGGCACTGTGAAGTGTCGTGGGTGGGAATGGCATAAAACTGTTTTACCTGTAAACAAATACAGAACTCCCTCAGTGCATACACAACTGTCACACACGCACTTCTTCATTTTCCCGGACTGAGATCTCCTACCCAACTAGTTATGTGTACTATCATGTTATGCAGTTATTGCATGTACCACAGAGCTTATGGGGCTGAGGCTTGACAGAAGGCACTTCAAAGATGACTGATATCTGCAGGACTGCTCAAGTGGGGAAAGTTGAGGTGTACTGGGTTTGAATGGACCCGGAAGCTTTTAGTTGTGAACACACACACACACACACACACACACACACACACACACACACACACACACACACACACACACACACACACACACACACACACACACACACACATACACACACACTTACTTACACACTTGCACACACACACACTTTTACATTTGCCAGAACTGAGATTAGACCTCCTACCTAACTAGTTATTTGTACTATCTTTTTATGCAATTATCACACACACCACAGATATTATGGGGCTGGGCCTAACAAAAGTGACTGCTATGGCGACAGACATATTCAGGATTGCTAAGGTGGGGCAATGGAATGTGCCCTGGGTAGGGAAGGCCTGTTCATTCCTAGATCCTACTGACATTTCTCTAAGTCTATAAGCATGCCCAGTGTGTCCTTCTCTAGTTCATGTGGGACTCCATTCCAGGAATTTTTGTACTTCAGTCCTGTTTGTTTTGTGCTACAGCCATCCCTATCAACCTGTTGGTGCAGGATATCTGGAGATAGCCTATCAAAATGTGGGGACGATGAGCCATACACTGATTGTGACAATTTCTCTCAGTAATGTATGGGTTGCAAGGGTTACAAGGCTGGTTTTAGCAGACATCTGTCATATATGGCATTTGATACGACTGAGGCAAAATTAACTTATGAAAAACAAAAAAGACCAAACGGTTGAAGAGACTGCAACACCGGATTTATTCACAAACAGAAAAGAGGACAAAGCAAATGAAACTTTAAGCACTTTTCATCTGCTCACACGCAGACTTCTTCAGAAGTTACAAATAAAATCAATTAGGCATACTTAAATAGTAAACGGCTGTGAAAAGTGCGGGAAACTGTCATGTACTTGAATCATCAATAAATAAAATTACCTTGACATGAACCCTGATCTTTGTTGTTCAATAAGACACATAAAGTGTACAAAGATATTTACTTGAAAAGTGTATATGTATAAAAAATATATACATAAATATAACTATACTTTAGAAACATGTTCAATGTACAATTATGAGCATTTTAAAGCTTAAAAGCTTACAAAGATAGATAACTACTTTTTAAACACTTTTTAGTAAAAATAAATTCAAGTTGTGTCAACATTAGAAATATGAATATTATTTAGTCTTTATTGTTTTTAAAGTATAGTTATATTTATGTATATATTTTTTATACATATACACTTTTCAAGTAAATATCTATGTACACTTTATGTGTCTTATTGAACAACAAAGATCAGGGTTCATGTCAAGGTAATTTTATTTATTGATGATTCAAGTACATGACAGTTTCCCGCACTTTTCACAGCTGTTTACTATTTAAGTATGCTTAATTGATTTTATTTGTAACTTCTGAAGAAGTCTGCATGTGAGCAGACAAAAAGCGCTTAAAGTTTAATTTGCTTTGTCCTCTTTTCTGTTGGTGAATAAATCCGGTGTTGCAGTCCCTTCAACCGTTTGGTCTTTTTTGTTTTTCATATATGGCATTTGACACTGTCATGTACTGTTTCAGTACCTGATGGCATACCTCCTCAAATCATCAGAGTGATTTACCAGAGGAATACAGGATGGATGGATGATGCACACACAAGGTTTATGGGTCAAATGCTCTGCATTCTTGCACTATCCAGCCTATTGAGGGGTGTGTCTACAAGCAATTGACTGCTGGTGCTGTGGAAATGGTCCAGCACCTTGGGGTATATTACAATGGTGGAATCTCTGTGCATTTATGTTCTGGCCTTGTCTGATTTCCAGTCCACAGTTGGGTAATATAAATCAGACAGGATCAGGATGACAGGCAGAGTCCAGATATATTTGTAGGGGATAGGATATGTGGGAAGGGGGTGTCCTGGGCAGATATGTTTGGCTATAGCTACCGGTACCTTGCATTGGGATCTCCTCAATGGTTGACTGCACTTGGTGGGTCTTGTGTGTGTCAGACTGTTTAACAAGCTGGGAGGTGTGTGTTTGTCACACACATATGTATGGCCCACCTTATTTTGCTTGGATGGCCACATGTTGGGGTTATGATGTTGCACAGGATGAGTGATCAGGGAGGGTTGTGTTAATCCCCATGGCTGTGGCCCAAGGTTCTGTAGGTGGAGACATGTCATCATCTTCCAGGTTTAGGCATGCCTGTAGTGGATGCAATCCCATGTTTACACTCGGAGCCCTGTCTGTCAACTGTACGGAGTATCACAGAATGTCCACATCCATGACTCATATACCTTGTTACCAAAACTAGTATGATTTTCCAGCACAAGTATTTTGCAAGTCACTTAGGGTTGAAGTCATATATTATTGCAGACAGTTGACATTACAGTTTCAGACTTCAAACCCATCACACATTCCATGCTACTACAAATCATTCCATCAAATTTATAATATTATTAGAGCAGTATTTCACAGGTGCCCTTCTCTTTGGACCTTCATCACCCCATTATTTCTGGCTTTGTCCCAATTCCTGGCTCCCTGAGGCTGGCAAGTTTGCTCCTAGCAGTTGTCAGCATGGGTTTTCTTTGCATTTTGTGGACTCTGTTATGTTGGTGTTATGTACCCCATGACACTCCCTAAATGGCACTGTGGGTGGGGCATAGGCAATTGCCAGAGGCCTGTAGGCCAGGTGTGACAGCTGCAGGCCATCTGTAGCAGGGCAGTGCATTCTGATCCTATGTTCCCAGGCTGCCGGCAGAAGACATCCCTGGGATAGCACCAGTGAACTGACTGTGGGTATTACTGAGAATTGCTTTCTGTTACTATTACTCCATCAGTCTGGGTGACTGCTAAATGCTGCTAAAGTCTAGGAACATGTTACTCCATTTATATGGGACTATCGGGGGGGGGGGGTGACACGACTGTATACGTTACACATCTGCACAGACTGTGCTGATATTTGCTTAATATTGTGGTCACGTGTAGTATGGTGGTTTTCCCCATATTTTAGACTATGGACATAACAGTATCAACCACAGGTCAGATTGTTCTGGCACAGACATGTGTAATTTCAGATATCTTACCTTTCAAAGCCATACTGCCACTGCCAGACCTGCTGTGATATCACTGTGTAAGAGTCTGTGGGTGGGGATTTCATGGGTTTTGCCATGTGGGGGCCTTTGCCAGGAATTTCTGTATGGCTGTGTACAGCTGATCTGCTGTGTGGGGTTAATGGTGAGTATGGGACCCCCACTTTGCCATCCATGCATGTGACATGTGACCCCGCAGTTATTTGGCTCACAATATATACTGCAGTGCTATGGTACTGCATGGTGTGGGTACGGCAGAACTGGGGATACACATCCTGCTGTCCCACAGAGCTGTCAGTTGTCTGCTGCTATCCCAGTTAACCACCCCTTTCCCTTACATGCTTGATCAATACCATAAATATGCTATCAGAAATATCCACCCCATTATTTGAATTTGTTACAGAGACTGGCTTACCTTGCGCCTGTAGCTGTTGTGAGGGTGGTGCTTGAGAGCTGACTATGTTGGATGCACACTATACACTGCCTATACATTTGCAGGTATAGGTGGTGTGATGTTTGGCATCCATTTTACTGTATGTGTGAGTCAGAGAGAGAGAGAAAGATCAGTCCCTGGGGCCCTAGAGTGTCAGTGTATGTGCTATGCATTTTCTCTTTGCCAAGGCCAGGGCATAATGGGCACACCTCCATATACCTACCAGGGCAGGCTCAGGGTGTTCATTCTCTGAGTCACTCTGTGCCGGTGGAGGCCTTGGCAATGGTGGGGGGTATGGCCCTTCCCCATTTTGTTCCTGCTGAATCTGTTTCTGCAGGATCATATTGTGTAGTAGGCACATATATGACCATGTGAGCACATGTGGCTAGAGAGTACTGCAAGGCTTCACTGGATGTGTCAAGGCAGTGGAACCATGACTTGAGCATCCCAAACATTCACTCTATATTGATCCTGGTTTGTGTGTCTGCCTCATTATGGCATTCTTGTGTGGGTGTGTGTGCATTTCTGATGGGTGTCATCATCCACAGCTCCAGTGCATAGCCAGCATCACCCACTAAATGGACATATTGGATGCCCCCCCCGGCAATCCACTGACACAGCTGTGAGGAATGCCAGATGGCAGAGTCATGATAGCTTCCAGGGCAGCCAGCACACACATTCATGATAATGCCCTGGGCATCACACATGACCTGGCTGTTGATGGAGTGAAATCCCGTGTGGTTTATATAGACCCTACACCTGTCAGCAGGTAGTGCTTTGATGTGGATGTGGTGCAATCTATGGCACCCAGTACCTCTGAGTAGTCTGTTACATGGTGGAAGAGACACACACTGCCAGTCAGCTCCTCATGGGTGGTGGGGAATTTAATGTCTTCCACAGCATGTGTTCGCATGGGATCCAGGAACTGGTAGAGTATCCTGGATGCAGATGCCTGTGAGACCCACCATGATATCCGCAGTTGCTCTTTGGAAAGTACCTGTAGCTAATATTCTTAGAGCTACACATACCTTGGTATCCACTGTGATGAGTTCCCCTCTGTTTGTTCTGGATGTGAGGCGAGGCCGGCATAGCTCCACAATTTGCTGCAGTATGTCCCTGTCCACCCTGCAGCGCTCTGCTATCTCCAGATCACGTAGTCCCTGGTAAGCTACCCTGGGCCTGAACACTCTTCTCCTCCTTCTCATAAGTCTGGGGCAGTTGTCAGCATTGTCCTCTTCACCACCCTCAACCTCTTCCACATACTGAGAGCAACAGCAGCCCCTAACATTTTGGTAGTTTTGTCAGGTAAAATTTCCCCATCTGTGTACACCAGTGGTGTGGAGTTTGTGGTAAAAACCAGACTACAAGGTGTTTGCATAGTTTATAGTGGTGTGGTACAGAAGTTGACTGTGTGATTGGCTGAGTATGATACATTCCAACTGCCAGTTCTATTACTTGTACTTGAGTGCCTCTATTCTGCTATTTCCCATTATTTTCTTGTTCCACTTGCCATTTCCTGTATTTTTTTAGTTTGTAGTTTAAATCCCGGTGCGTGCTGCACACACCCATTTAGGCAAGGTAAACAAGGCTATACAGCCTTGGACACACCCCCTTGTTGATATATGCACAGTGCTATTTCCTGTGTGGTTTTATCATTTTTTTGGGGGGGGGGGTTAAGTCCAGATGCATGCCGCGCACACCCATTTAGCTGAGATCAACACGTTTATATTAGAACATCGAAGTATTACTACATTGAATGTTCTAATATCGAACAATTTCACTCGAAACACCACAACATCGAACACTCAGAACAGCAAATTTTTTTCCCAGGGAAAACAATTTGCTGTTCCAACAAACATACACACAACACAAGCACACCATAATACATAATCCACACACATACACTTCACAAAACCCTACACTAAACCATACATACACTACTAGCTATCCACTTAACTTAACCCAACCCTAACTCTAAGGTCCGTAACTACCGCACACTCATCTTACCTGCTCCCTACCCTTAAAGTCCCTATCGTACGCTCAACTTACCCGCTCCCTAACCCTAAAGTCCCTATCGCACACTCACCTTACCCACTCCCTAACCCTAAAGTCCCTATCGCACACTCACCTTTATTCGCACACTTACCTTAACCCGGTCCGTAACCAACGCTCCACAGTCGAGGAAATAGCAAAGCTGCAGAAATGGCCCACCAAATACTTTGCCTAGGAAAGTATTCGATATTCTGTAGCTTTGCTATATTCAGCGTTCGATGCAAAGGGTTCGATATTAGTACATTCAAAGTAGTAATATTGCAATGTACTAATATAAACCTGAGATAAACACATTTTAGCAGAAATGTCTCTCCCTGGATGAGAACACGCTCTTCATTTCATGGTATAAGACATTACAGCCTCAGACACACACACACACACACCCCTTGCCTAGCTGTGCTTAGCTAAGCACAAACCTGGGCAGCAGTTCTCCAATGTGCTTACAGCAAGCAGCACACACCTTTTTTGATGTCATTTACTTCTCCTGCTTTTAGGGCCGTATTAGAGCACCTACATGGTTAGGTGTAATCTGGCACTTAGAAGAAATTTGTGATTCAGTAAGCTTTTCCTCATTTGCATACCCCACTGCCTTACTCCATAGTTACTACACTCACATATAACCTTTCCCCTTAGCAACCACTGTTCCCTGGTATTGTTTTTATTCTGCATGCCATTGACTATAATGGCAAATTGCAGATTTCCGTGAAAATTGCTTTTTCCCCCCTTTTTTATTTTCGGCATGATCCCATATGCATGCTGCTGCCCTATGCTTAAACATCAGAGATCGGCCAAAAAATATATATATATATATTTTATAAGATTTAAGCTATTTTTCATGCCAATGGCCATATATTTGGCCATTGGCATGCCTACTAAATGTAATACATGCTTTCTTTTGAGCTGTCATGCCTCCATTTTGTAATTTTCAGAAATGTATTCAGCTACTCGCTGAATACATTTCTGCTTTGTACACTGCTCGGGCATGGACAACTGCCTGCTTCCTGGAATGCTAATTCACCTCATCTGCATGGTTTTCACCAGAAAATGAGGTAATTGGCATATAGCAGTGGTGTCCATGACAGAATAGTGTAGGAGTGCTTGTGCATATGCTGGGAGCTCGATTCTGGATTGCTCATCGGCCATAATCTGTGTGCAGCACCTCTTGCACTATTCCTGCACTCCGTGTAGAGCTTGCTGAATCCAGCCGGATGTGTGCACTGGCAACAATTCTCTTCTTTACAGAGATTTCTCCTTCTTCAAATTGGTGTGACTATAGAGTTGGCATGTCTACAGACACACACATATATATATATATATATATATATATATATATATATATATACATATATATATATATATATATATATATATATATATACATACACACACACACACACACACACACACACACATATATATATATATATATATATATATATATGTACACACACACACACACACATATATATATATATATATATATATATATATATATATATAAATATATTTCTATATGTATTTTTTTTTAATGGAATCACTTTATATCATCGAAATACTGAAATATCGAAATTCAGTATTTTGAGGCTATAAAGTCGAAACATGAAAACAACGAAAACTCAAGCTCTAAATTCAAAATCTCGCACACTGGAGATTTTGAATTAGCACATCTCCTCCAAACACACACACTCCTTCCTCCACACACACACAAACACAAGTTCTCTACTACATAAAAGCAGGGGGGCAAGCAACCCTGCATCCCCCATGTGGGGGGCTGCACCTCTCACAACCCCCCTCACTTAAGTATTCTAACTCTAAGGTCACATTACATACAAACACACACAAAACACCACTGCACAAGCTACATTCTCCTCGCACACATACATCATAGCAACAACACACACTAACACACACCACAGCCCCTACCCAAAACCCTTAACAAATAAACACTTACCTAAAACCAGAACCATACCTAAACACCAGAAATGCTAATTCAAAATCTCCGGTGTGCGAGGTTTTGAATGTCATGCTTCTGATGTTTTGTTGTTTTCAGGATTCCGCTTTATGGGCTCGAAATACTGAATTTTGATATTTCAGTATTTCGAGTTTCTAAAGTGAATCCAATTGAGTGGTGTGATGGGCTTGTCCCCCTGCAAAAACCTAGGAAACATTTTTTTTTTTTTTTTTGCCATTTTCAATTTCAGGCATTTAGGCATTTTTTTTTTTTGCATTCTTTTGTAATGTTGACTTTCTGGATGTTGTTATTTCATAATAGAACCACTAACATATATATCTAGATGTAATTTCAGACCACAAAAGGAAACGCTCTGTATTTGCAATTTTAACTCCACAATCATAACAAGATAAATCCATGACTAGGACCCAAGTGGCAAAGTTTTACCACCATCTGGGGTCTACTACTTATAGGTGCTAGTCAGCAGTGATGATGCTTTGCCTGCTTGCCTTTGTTTGAGGGGAATGGAGTGGGCACGATGTGGTGATAAGGTATGTGCATTAGAAAATGTGCATTTCACTTCAAAGTAATGGATTCACACATTTACATCTGTAAAGGGAGTTGTGTGTGTCTGTGTGCATTCATAATTACACATTTGTACCAAAAAAGGCTAGAGAGGAAGGGAAACAATGCTACTGCGCTAGCACTGATATCCTTATTACATCTGCTCCTATACAAGCATTGTGACTTTTATTCTGTTATCTAATAATACATTTTAATGCATTTTTAGAAAAGAGCTTTGGTACAATGCATAGCTGCCACTGAACTTTTTTTTCTCTCTTATTCACAATATACATCTTATTCAAATCTGTACAGAACACCAGCATCTACTTGGAGTACATTTATCATACACATTCCTGTTCTTTATTTTTACTATTTTATTAAAGTTTTGGAACCACCTCTACCCTGAACAGCTGGTGTGTTTTTGACTTTTTTATCATACACATTGATTAAAATGGTTGGATTTAGAAATTGTAGTACTTTATCAAAACTGGTATCTGTATGCAGATTAGTGACAGACTGATTGCTTCATTAAGATTTTACATGATAACAGTTAGCAGGTAAGCAGTCAATATTTTACAGCAAGACTTTAACAAGGTAAAAATGGAACTTTTCTGTGTGTGGGCTATTATGGTGTGGGATGTATCACATCACACTTCAGATACATTTGATTTCTTTCAGAGAACTAAGAACTTGGTCTGCATGGGAGGTTACCTAAATATTCTATCTCCCAAGGGTCTTTTTTCAGCGAATTGTAAATATTCTTAAAATTTCAGCAAACAATACGTGTTTCTTTTTAATACTTAATATGTGATGATGAGGTTTGGGATAAACTAATTTGTCTAGGACCCACTTTAGTGACTGTGGTGGGGGGGGGGTATTTTAGGTGGAAAAGGGGGATGGGAAGTTTTGCCATGGTTAAATCAGGTAACCGGGATTAAACTTTTGGACAATAAGGGGTTAAGTGGTTTGAGAGGTTTAGGGGAAGTGAGATAGGTTAGGGAGGGACTTAGCTTAGCTGATATATTTGAGAACAGAGGAAGTGGTGCCACATTCAGGTGTGAGTTGGTGACCCTCCCTCCCTTTCAAAAGATTTCTTTGGGTTATTGTTCATTTGAGGGTGGAGGAGGAGGACAGGATTATCCTCTTCTGTTCCCCCTCTAGGTAAAGGTGGTCATGGCTTTGATTTGGGGATCAAGTGAGTTGATGGACACTGCTTAACAATAAGGGAACTTAAATGGATGATGCTTCATTTTAAAGGGTGAGCAGGTACGCTGCCCAATTAAGGCTGGTGGGTGAGTAGGTATGCTGCCCTTATGGATGGTTGAACAGGGTGAGTGGGTACAATGCCCTGATGCATGACATGGCCTGATTGAGTAGGTATGCTATCCTGAGGTTGTTTGAGAATTGTGAAGTTTACTGTTATTTGTTTTACATGAATAAAGTTAACGGTTATGTAATATTAATAAAGGTTGTCAAATGTCTTTTGGTGTTGGTGTGAGTTATTTAAAGGGGGCCAGGACAAATAATGTTATTTGGTTATCATTGCATTTGTGCTTCACACTCACATTCTCTCAAGTGTGTGTGTGTGTGTGTGTGTGTGTGTGTGTGTGTGTGTGTGTGTGTGTATGTGTTAAAAATTACATGTTTAAATTGCTTTCCAGTAGTGTGTGTGTGTGTAATATTATTATACAATAATATTTAAGAGAACAAATTTAGTCCATCAAAGCACTGATTTCTTTGCTGCTCTGTCAGAGTCTATTCTTTAAATATAAGAATCTCTAGTATGGCATATTTCACTTTTCGTATTTATAAATTTTCTGTATTTACTTTCAGATGAATCTGAATACCATTAAGAAACTACTAAATTTGTATTTTGAATGCAATCCCTTTTTCTTTATTTGATTCTACATGGCAAAAATTCATCATGTTATGTCCTATTTAAGCAACTAAACTGCTGAAACAAGACTATCTTTATAATTTAGAGATTAAGATGTCCTTTAGTATCCTGGAGACAACTCCAAGTATATTAGTGACTGGCAAACAAAAATGATAAACTATATAATTACTGCAAGATTATAGTCATCCTTTATTGTAGCATTTCAGATTATACCTCAGCGTGATACTATTATTTTAATCACTGTCCTTTCAAACGATAAGTGAAAATGAATTTAACTTCAAAAAGCACTGAGCCAGAAAAAATGTGTAATATTTTACCTGTCCTACATTCTTATCTTTGGCATTCAAATATTGAGTTTTTTTTTTCCATAGATGTTCATATAATGAACTTTCTTATCCTAGAACTATTGCAGTTTAGCACATTACTCTATTCATTTAATTTTAACAGCCTTTTTTATTATGGGCTATTATTTTTAAATTTTATTGCATCTTATGGTTTTCTTTTATTATTTAAAAGCACAGTCCAGGTTTTAAAATTTGGCCAAGGTGCAGGACTGCAAAATGTTCAAAATCTTCTTTAAACTGCCAATTATTTTTGCACTAGTACCAAATGAATGTTTTAGAACAGAATACGAGAAGCAATACTTCAACACAGGTTAAGAGAAATTAAGAATTTTTTTTAACCAATTCATAGAGATAACATACTAAAAAAACATTGAGACTGCCAATAAAAATGTGGAATTCTGTATCATTTTAGGACTACTGACATGGAAGAGAATCAGTAGGTTGCCTGTAAATGCTGAAATATACAAAATTACTTATGACTGAAACTGGACATTTTTTTTTTTTTTGCATTATATTGCCCTGTCTTTTCTTCAGCATATGTATGAATTGTGTGTGTGTGTGTGTGTGTGTGTATAAATGTGAGTCTGTATAGTACAAAGTTAGGTGAGTAGTTTGTGAGTATGAAGATTGCATGAATGCATGGAATGTAATGTCAGAAGAAAAGAAAATGGTAAATATCTGTTTCTGTTCCACAACATCTTAGCAAAGATGTGTTTTTCACAACAAATTACTATTCTAGCTTTAGGTACCATGAGAAAGGCTACTGACTTGAAAAATATTCCGGATTCATATGTACTCAACTGCAATCACCCTATGGAAAGCAAAATTGTTACTGGAATATATTGACTATTTTTTTACTGGAATTTAACTAGAGTAAGGCACTTATTCAAATGGATCCCTATCTTACCCAGCTCAGGTTAACTTCTGAAATGTTTGTATACATAAGTGATACAGCTGGAAATTGAATTTAAGAATATAAACAGCTACAAAACAATTTAACAGCAGCTTCATATATATGAGCTACACTATTGAATATGCGATATTTACACCACATACCATACTGAGTGGGTGGGAAGAAAAGAACAATGAATACTTGGTTAAAATAGCAGAAATAAGGGAGATGTGTAGGTTAAGTATAAGAGGTGCTTGAAGGTCATCAGACGAAAATTATTTGTAGTGCGTTGGTGTCACCTGCAAGAAAAAGATGTGTACTAACCTTCAGTAGGTGCTCAGTGAACAGTTAGTGAGTTGATGTGAAGATGTTATGTTGGGAGTTTTTTTAGGGATTTGCAGTTGGAAGACTAAGTAAGATATTAGGTGGGATTCAATAATGGAAAATCTCCATGTCAGAATAGTGCAGCAGCTTCTGCACTGAATATGGCAGCAGAGTGATCCAGTAAAGAAGGCTTGGGGCGTGCATGAGCCTGTCAGCACTATTCTGACACAGACACCTCTGAATAATGCTAATTACCACATTTGCTAGTGAAAACCATGCAAATGAGGTGAATTAGCAATTTAGTAAGCAGACATGCATCCATGTCAGAGCAGTGTCCATTGCAGAAATATATTCGGTTACTAGCAGAGTACATTTCTGAAAAAATCAAAACAAGGGCATGACAGATCAAAGTAAAGTGTGTATTATGACTATTAGGCATGCCAATGGCAAAAAAATAAGGCCAATGGCATGGAAAACAATTGCAAAATTAAGAAAACCTAAGTTTATTTTTTGGGCCAATTTTGTCCATTTAAGCATAGCGCAGTGGAGTGCAAATGAGATTGTACAGAATTTTTTTTAAAAATGCAAAAAGACAATTTTAAGTGAAATCTGAATTTTGCCATTATAGTGGGTAGCATACAGAACCAAAACAGTAGCAGGTAACAGTGGTAGCTAAGGAGATAGGGTCTGGTGTAGTGGTGTAACAAGGGACTAAGGCAGTGGGGTATGCTAATGAGCTAAATTTATTGAATAGCAAAATGGGAGACTGTGTCGACCTGCCCCTAACCATGTAGGAGCTATAATGCTGCAGTGTAAGCAGGAGAAACAGTTTACATGAAAAGGGGAGGTGTCATGCTTGGTGTAAGCACACTGGAGCTCTGCTGCCTCTATTTGTGCTCAGCTAAGCAAGGGGGTGTGTCTGAGCTAGTTCAAGAGATGCAGAGCATGTTCGCATCCCAGGGAGGTTCCTTTATGCTCAATAGTGTTTACTATAGCTGCAGAAGTTTGCACAGCATGCTGTAGGGCTTAAACACAATGGAAATACCAAAAAAAAAAAACCTACAGGAACTAGCAGAAGTGTTTACTTTTGAACAGCGGATTTGTGCGATGTGCAGCGCGGCTTAGAAGAGGTGGAAATGGACAGGAAAAAACTAGGAAATAGCAGAATAAAGGCATGCAAGTACTAATAATAGGTGGAATATGTATCATAGGCAGCCAATCACACAGACAGCATCTGCAGCACACAAATATATACTATGCAAACACCTTTCAGTCTGTTTTTTTCCCACAAACTTTGCACCATTGGTGTACACACACAGGGGCATTTTAACTGACAAAATGTTAGGGGCTGCTGTAGTTTTGATACATCAATATGTGTTAGAGGCTGAGGGCAGTGAGGAGGATAATGCTGAGAAGCGTCCCAGACTAAGGAGGAGGAGAAGAGTGTTCAGTCCCAGGGTAACCTACCAGGGGCTACATGATCTGGAGATACTAGAGCACTAAAAGGTGGACAGTGATGTACTTCAGCAACTCTGTGAGCTGTGCCAGCCTCACATCAGACCCAGAGCTGACAGAGGGAAACCCATTCCAGTTGAAACCAATGTATGTGTAGCCTTAAGAATACTAGCTAGAGTTACCTTCCAAAGACCTACTGGGGACATCATGGGGGTCTCTCAAGCATCTGGATCCAGGGTACTCCACCAGTTTCTGGATGCTATGCTAACACATGCGGGTGAGCACATATATTTCCCCAGCACCCATGAAGAGAGGACCAGCAATATGCATCTCTTCCACCAAGTAGCAGACTGCCCAGAGGTACTGGGTGCCATAGACTGCATGCACACATCCACAATAAGACACTACCCGGTGAAGAGGGTAGAGTCTATGTCAACCGCAAGAGCTATCACTGCATCAACTGCCAGGTCGTGGCAATGCCCAGGGCATTATCATCAATGTATGTGCTGGCAGCCCTAGTAGTTTTCATGACTCCCACATCTGGCATGCCTCACAGCTGTACCAGGCATTTGCCAGTGGGGACATCCCATATGGCCATCTGGTGGGGGATGCTGGCTATGCATTGGAGCCATGGGTGATGAAACCCATCAGAAATGCACACACACACACACACACACACACACACACACACACACACACACACACACACACACACACACACACACACACACACAGAAGAATGCCATAATGAGGCACCCACACAAAACAGGAACACTACAGAGCTTGTGTTTGAGATGCTCAAGTCACGGTTCCACTGCCTTGACATATCCGCTGGAGCCTTGCACTACTCTCCAGTCACATGTGCACACATGTTCATAGTATGTGCCTTGCTACACAGTATGATCCTGCAGAAACAGCTGCTGCAGGACTATCACAGGGAATGGCCACACAGCCCCTCACCATTGCCAAGGCCCCCACAGGCACAAGTGGTCTCAGAGTAGGAACCCCCTTGGCCTGCTCCTGTAGCCAGACAGAGGTGTGCCCAGTATACCCAGACTTTGGCAAAGAGGCAACACATAGCAAACACACTGACACTGTAGAGACCCAAGGACTGACACCTCTATCTGGCTTGTGCACACAGTAAAATGGATGCCACACACATCACACTACCTGTATCTTAATATGTATAGGCTTGTGTATTGTGTGAATCTGACAGAGCCAGCCCTCAAGCATCATCCTCACAACTACTGCAGGCACAAGGTAAGTCAGTCTTCTTAACAATAAATGAATCGATGTATACGTTGTAGTAGCATAGTTATGATATTGATGCATGCATGCAAGGGAATGGGATGGCCTACTGGGATAGCAGCAGACAACTGACAGCTATGTGGAACAACAAGAAATATCTGCCCAATACTAGCTTCCCCAGAAAATGCAGTACTTCCATAGGTGACAAATCTCACTGCAGTACATGTGGGGGGCTAACAAATTGGGGGGGGGGGTCATAGGTCACATGCATGGATGTCAATGCAGGGGTCCCATACTCATGCCTCAGCCTCACCCAGCAAGTCAGCCATATAAAACCAGAAAGGCATGTCAAAAGCCCAAAAATGGACACAATGATGAAATATGCCCATACAGACCTACACAGTGATATCACAGCAGGTTGTGCAGTTGTAGTAAGGCTCTGAAGGGTAAGAGGTCTGAAACTCAAATGTCTGCCATTGCAATCTAACCTGTGTACTTTAGTGATATACCTGTATTTTCCATGACAGACACAATACTATGCTAAATGGAACCAAAATGTGAAGGGAACATCAGCACAGCCTGTGCAAATGTGGACAGTTGAAAGGTGTGCCCCCCCCCCCACACACACACATGTTCCCATAGAAATTCAGTAACAGTAATGTTTTTAGGGTATAAGCATCAGAACACACATTCCCAGGGCTGTCCCAATCAACTTGATAACTTGTTACATGTCCACAATATGCAGGGATCAATGAGCTATGTATATGTGTGGTCAATACTGTCAGTATGTGGTTTGCACTTACTCCTGATTGTCTTATCTTAGTGGCATAGGTACAGTACTGTGGTTGACAGGGTCCATGTTCCAATAAAAAAGTGCCAACTATTCTAGATGTCAAATACAGCTATGGTAGGAGTTGTAAACACTGTCAAGACACCAATATCTGTTACTGAAGGGAAGCTGGACAGGTCAGGGACAGGGGGCCACACATATGGACAGTACACATCTCTGAGTAACCTGCACAGTGCCTAGCATACCCCTCAACTGCACATAAATTTCACAGGATGTCCAGAGGTTTGCATCATATTTATGGTTTCCTGGTAAATCACAAAAGACTGAAGTCAGACAATAATGACAGATTGTAGTTTCAGACTTCATACCCTTTCGGAAAATGCATGCTAATGCAAAACCTGTTATTGTATCACCTTTCTAGGTTTCTAAGGCCAATAGTTAACAATGGTCCCTATATGTAGGCCTTTGTCCCCAAATTACTTATGGCTTTCACCAGATGTCTGGCTCTAAAAAGTTGGGCAGTATGGTGCCTGGTAGGACAGCAGGTACCTAAAGTTCAGC
>NC_056748.1:687407930-687412930 GCF_019279795.1 Protopterus annectens
ACGAATTAGGTGAACCCAATATGATCAACACAAACATTGATCTACAAAATGAGCGAAGGATGGAAATGCAGAAAGACAATGCCAAGCGGATTTCCTAGGCCAGCAGGGTGATTGTGTGGATGAGGAAATATATCCTTTTCCTCAATTTATAATGGTCTCAGGGTTGGCATATATAAGTAGGGGGGTGTTTGGGGTGCAAGGGGGCAAGCCCCCCTGCAAAAACATTAATAAAAGTTTTTTGTATTGTGTCAGTTTACTTACATGTATGGCGCTGTTGCTTCTGGGAATGTGTTCAGCGTTGTGCGTTTTGACGTTTCTGTCCTTTGGTCTTTTTGTAGATCAATGTTTATGTGTCGCTCTTTTGGTGTTCGCATATTATGGGTTTTGTGCTTATAATATAGACCTGAACTATAGTACATACAAGTGGATATGTAGGGTTACTAATATGTCTATTGGCAACTGTGCATGTGTTTCTGTATACACAGCCCCTGTGTGAGTGTTTTCACACCATCAAGCCATTTGGATGTCCGACACAGGGCTATGTTGGACAGCCATGGACCATACATGGCAGGATATACAGTTTACCATCTTCTGGCAAGGACATGGCAACTGGTTCTGCCAGGAGACTCACTGGCACCACCAGGCTCAAGGACAGATGCAGTACTACTCCCTGATGGTGACTGCTGTCTGCTGGATCCACATCCCTGATGGGACTGGCAAGGACCATGTGCCTATGGCCTGCTCCGGTGTGGTGTGGACAGCACCCTCCCTTTGGTAGTGCTGGTGGTACTGCCACTACAGGACTGTGAATGTGCATGGCCACATGGGCTCTCAGCTGATCATGTTGCTGACCTACGTCCACCTGGCCAGTGCCCTACTCTCACCACATGCTCAAGCACATACATTGCACTGTTAAGCAGTGATGATGTCTCACCCCACTGTCTATCCACAACATCGGCAAAATAACATATGGCATCACAAATGTCGTGGATGTCATCACACATGGCAGGAAGCAGTGCATTCATGACCCTGAGTATCTGTCTGGTGTTGCGGTCAGTATGCAGCTGTGCATCCATGACAGACCAACATGAATCTGGTGACATCTGCTGTGGCACTTGCAACAAGGGCTTGATGGGCAGCAGTCCTCAGTCAAGCACCCCTGTCCATCTGCCTGTGTGTGACCTCACCTGCTCTTTGGCTATGGCTGGTGTCTACACTCACACTTGCCATAGTCACCACACTAGCCTGTTCCATGTCAACACCCTCCAACTGTCCATTATTTGTAGCTGTTGGGGACTGGGTATGTGTGGGCATACTGACTGTGTGTGGGGACATTGTGGGTTAAAGTGGGATACCACCCAATGGTACAGATTCAGGTCCCAACAACCTCATCTGTGCCTCACTGTGACCACTATCATCATGGGAGTCCACTAAGACACTGACATCAGGTTGTTAGGGGGAGAGACACCAACCCCCATGTTCACCTGCGAGGGGAAGACAACATATGTAAATTAATACACTGCAGTATTATGTTTGCTGATTCACCCACACACTCTCCTGGTAAAGTCTGGCACTGCTTTACCGCCAATGGATTCTTCAGGCCAGACCTTAGAGTAGTTCTGCCTGCCACAACAAATCTTTTTCATAGCTACTGTAAGGCCCTCAACAAAGGGTGACAAATCCTACTGTGTGACGGGCCTATTAGCAAAATGGTAAGTGTGACCAAGACCAAGGCTGTTAGAGTGAGCTATACAATGTCACCAACTGCATATGCAAGTACTGTAAGAGCTGACTTACTGCTATGTGGTCCAGACACAGTGACAGGGTTTAATGAGATGTGATAATAACTGATGAAGGAACAAGAGAATACTCTTATCACTGCAGTACCTACACAGTTCAGACTCACAGGGATTCATTTCAGACAACATTGTAGGACTATCTGCAATACATACAGGAAACATGTAAAGTACTAGTTGCATAGGTTCATAAGGTGATACCAGGCTATTGGCCCTGATGCCCTCATAAGCCTAGCCTAGACTTTTGCCCATGTCCCTTCAAAGCCACCACCTATTTCCATCATCCAGCTTCTTCTTCAAGAAGGCTATACACGTAATCTGCTAGACATCATGATGGAGTGTATTTTACAGACAGAGTATTGTGTGGGACACCACACTATCATGACAAGTACTATACTTATCACAGACCAGGTGAGGACCTTGCATGCATGTTGCATTAGTGTGGTTTGTCTTATGGATATGCAGAAATGCCATCAAGGCAGGTTTGGAAATGTACTTGTATTCCAGACACAGATCACCTATGATCAGTCTGTATGAGAATGAGTAAAGGGACAAAGCCTTTAAGCTTATCTGTATAGGATAGGTATTGCAGACCCTGGATTTCCATGGTCAGAAACGTCTGTGGTCTCTTCAACTACTGCATTTTCTTGGCAAGGTACATGCCAAAGGAGCCATTGTAGTCAGTAATGCATTTGATTAGGGTGGAGTACAAGGATGTGTGGCCTCCTGGTTCCTGGATGACATACCCATATTTGTGAGGTGAGCCATATAGACAGCCTTCTGTACAAGGGTGCCCATATGGTGGGGAGCTGTCAGGTTGCTACCAACCTTGGTGCACAAGTCACCTCACACCTTATTGCATGCTCAGTACATTGTTAATAATTAGTGTGTATAACATCTACCACAACAGGGAAAATGATGCATCTCTTGGCATTGAGTTTGAGGCAATGCTTCTTGCACCAGTCATTAATTTGGGTAATAGCCTCTTGGAGGATGCTCACATCAGTAGGTGAATGTAAGACAGTGGCCAGCGTGCAATCATCTGTAAACCTGGTCAGCCACAGACCACTGGTTTTGTCTTGTACCTCAGAAATGTATATCTGAAACAGTAGAAGCCCCCAGACTATCCTTGGGGAACACCACTGTAAGAGTCTACTACTAGAGGTGGCTTTCACTACTTTGACCGAGTGGGTACTATCAGTGAGGCAGTTAGCTACTCATCTGGTAACATACAGGTTGATGCCTAGCTGTTTAGGCTTATGCATCATGGCTGCCTGGGCGTTACTGAGAGACATTTGGGCTAGGTGAAGGTAGGCAAGGTGCACCATCCTCCCCTTGTCCTTCTGTTTGTTGACTGCTTCAGAGATGTTAACCAGGTTTAACATGTCTGATCTCCCTTTGACAATACCACACTGTGTGGGCTCAAGCATTTTGAGGTTGCTGATGTCCTTGTTTATAAGGTCCTTGATATTCAACACAAGCAAACAGGAAACTGGCAAAGAAAACTAGAAATCCAGCAATACGATCAAAAGCAAGCCGAAACAAAAGCCCACAGACTGCAACAAAAATCCACAAAATGTGTTTATTTTACATGCTTTTCATTGCTCAAATCGAGCAACTTCTTCAGAAGTTATTTCTGAAGAAGTTGCTCGATTTGAGCAATGAAAAGCGCTAAAAATAAACACATTTTGTGGATTTTTGTTGCAGTCCGTGGGCTTTTGTTTCGGCTTGCTTTTGATCATATTGTTGGATTTCTAAGGTCCTTGATATTGCCTTCTATGCCCTTGCAGATCAGGCTAGTTAGGCTGATGTGCATATGATTAACTGGGTCAGTGGATTGCTCTGCCTTTGTGTATAGGGATGACAGTGGCAGTCCTCTGTGCAGATGGGATGGCACTGGTGCTCCGACTTTGTCTGACTACAGTATGTAATGGAGCTGAGAGCTCATGCCTGAGTTCATGCAGTATGCAGCCAGGGATGGTATCAGGCCTATGGAGACTTATGTGTGTTGCCCTTGAGAGGGAATTATGGACCTGATTCCTGATGATGAGGGGAGGGGGGCAGGTGCTGTGCATGTCCATGTGCACCAATGGGGGACAGGAGATTGATATTTCCATTTAACCTGTCTGCAGCAGGTTGGCTATATCTATGCCATATGTGCTTGTGGTGTTATTGACCACCATTACAGAGCAGATTTGGGTGTTGCCTCTGGGATTGCAGATGTGTGGAAGGCCTAGTGACTGGCCTGGTGGATGTGTCCAATTTGCAATCAAAGGTAGCCTTAGGTAATTCATCTGTGACTTTATTTGCTTGTTCAGACCAAGATGACATTGCTTCAAATTAGGCACCTGCTCTTTCTTGCCCTTTACAGCAATTATTTCCACCTATTATGTTATTTGTGTATTGCTGTTGTCCATCACAGAGGTTTACCCTACCTTGAGGGAGATGATTTTGTCCTGTCAGGTATTGCTGAGTCCATACAGCTATGTAGGTGCTCATATAATATTGTACTGTAGGCCTGGACATCATTGCTAGTTCCAACTGATGGGAGAGTGGCTGTAAAACTACTTCTACCTGCTCTGAGGGGATTTATAGCCAGTTTTGGAAAGTTATTTTTGTTTGACCCTGACGGGGGGCAGGGGAGATGGTGTCCTCAACAGTGATGGGTATGTGGTCAGATCTTACCAATGAAGAAGACACTGTAGGAGTGCTACAGTGGCTACTCATGTTAGTTAGGACCAGGTACTGGATATTTCCACCTGTCATAGGAGTGTTGACTAGTTGATCCACTGCATTGCCGTTGACAAATCTGAGGAATCCCTGTGCATTCATTTTCAAGTAGAATTGGTCATGCACACCATGGATGAGTAGTTAAAGTCAACCAGAAGCAGGGTAGATGGTTGAATCTTGACAGATTTAAGCAAGTCCAGATAGGTGTAGTGGGTGTCCAGGTTGGAGGTCTGTGGCTAGCTATGATTTAAGTAGGTGTTTTGTCAACAATTAACTGCACTTGGGATGTCTCCCATGCATTATACTGTTTGGCCAGCCTAGAGGTGTGTATGTGTATAATAATATTTAAAATCCCACCTCCTGTGGCTTTGCAACCCTCCATTTGGGGTCTAAATGTGTGGTGCGATGAGTAACCTTGCAATGCTAGTATGCTCTCCACAGCTGCAGACCAGGTGTCAGTGACTGCACAAATGT
>NC_056748.1:687417930-687500430 GCF_019279795.1 Protopterus annectens
GAGGTGGGACAGGTGGATTTGTTGGGATTTGCCTTCCTAAATGTGCTATGCTGTTGAGGTTATGCAAGATGTATCTGTTAGTCATGAACAAAACATTTCAAAATTAGTTATAACAGCGTGCATGGGTGTTCCAATTAACCCAAACCAACAGATTTGGAATAATTGCACAGCAAACAGAACACATGCATAAATGGAACAACAGTAATCATTTTAACAACATGCAAGTTACATTAATGGCAACAGGCCACCAATAATAGTATTTGAACAAGGTATATTAATATGCAACCAATTGAATATATGAACAATAACAGAACATATGTCCCAGCAATAAGTTTTGAGAACAACATGCCTGCAGTATATGAATAATAATTACTGATGCAGATGAGGGGTGGGTGGAGAGAAAAAAAGTCAACAACTGTATAGGCTTCTATTTTTCACAACAGTACTGCTGAATACTCTACAGTTCTGCCCTCAATTTGCATCTACCTATGGCCCACAGCTTCTGTAACACATACCTACCCATTAAACTGTCAACTTGTAATGGTATGGGGCATATTTGGCAAACAATGGCTACATTACTGGAGGGGGCTTGTACACATCAGGGTTACATACTTGACAGAGAAGGGGCACCCTACACTGATGTTGTGTGAGTCTGCTGCTGGCATACTCCCATGGATTATTATCTGTGTCCAAGGTTATTGGCAGCGGTTACCACTAACCATGACAGTGTGACACATGAGGGACATATATTGGGGAGAGTGCATGATGTATCTACCTATCCTGCTGTCATTTGCAGGGATATGGGTTTGGACAGTGGAACAGGTGTACACAGTGTATTAGTATACCTTTCATAGAGCTACTACACAGATTTCTTTACCTGTAAGTCCTGTGGAGAAAATATCTATTAACACTTTCTGAATGTTTCTAGAAATATTCAGGATTTCTTTATTGTATATATGCACACATCTCAGTATCACTCCCCGGATTTGAACCATGTCTGGGTGTGTAAAATGAACAACAGGGCTATTTTTCATCACACTGAGCTACTGGAAACTGATGTCTCTTGCTTGACTGATTTCTGCCTAATATTCTCTCGGTTAGACAGTCTGACCTTGTAATCCTGGCATTCATGCATGGCAGATAGTTATTGTACTGTGTATTAATCCTTTGAAATAATACAATCTGGAAAGCAAAGGTTAACACAAGAATGCAATGCTACAGGGGAGATACTATAATACTGCAGACATTTCTATTCAGGGTTTCGAACTTAATGCATATAATATTTCATATTTCCTTTATATCTTGTTTTACAGCTCCACGTTCTACTGTTTTGCATACTACCTGGTTTTCAGAACAGCCTCAGTTACTTCATGTTGTCAATGCCATATTTGCTGCGAAGAACCTGTACACATTCAATTTCTACAACATCATACCAGAGTAAACACAACAGTTTGTGTTATACATCTTTACTACAGTGAAATGACACTTTCATTAATGGATATCACGTGTATCAATATTAGTGTGACAAACGTCATTTATTCATTAGACACAATACACACTATACCTACTGCCAGTAAACAATGTACTCCTTCTACTTTATGCCACTATAAACTGCAAGACAGAATTGTACTCATCAGCCTGTCAGCGCATCCCTGTCAGTCTGTCTGCATAAGCCTCAGTGTTACTAGCCCTCTCTGCTGCAGCTGTAGGGGTGAGAAACAAAAATTGTGCATACCAGTCCATCACACACTCAGGCTAGAATCTGATACACCTATATCTGTGATACTTACAAACTTCTGGAGCATGTTTGTCCTGAGCATCTTGGATCCATTAGGCCAAGAGCACCCCTTCTTCTGCTTTAGGTCGGCATAGTGATGCCATACCTGCTTACCATTTTGGGGGATACCTGTGGCACTGGTGAGGTCACATGGCAGACAGTCCCAAGCCACTGCTTTATACTGTGAGCCCTGGTAGTGGCCCTGCAGCAGTCTGTCATCATGGTTTGGTATGAGGAGCCCAACCATGACCCTGGACCCAAAATGCCCCAGCACTGCACCTGAAAGTACGAGCCCTCTCCAACACTTGACATAGTTCCTGCACAGATCAAACTACAACAGGTTCTGGTTGTATTCCTGCCTGCATGGTTTAAATAAGGCCATATTCCAACCATTTGCTGTCACTGGATCATTTTGAAAATGCTAAGCTCAGCTAAGCGGTGCGCAACTCCGCTAAGATGATTTGAACAGTGCTTTTTAGCTGAGCTAACTGCTGCTTAGAATTTACGTCTAAACCATGCTTAAATTGGCTAAGAATAGCTAAGCACTGCTTAGCATTGCTCAGTTTTCATTCAAAAAAATATCAGGATTGTAGATTAATTCATGATTACTAACATATTAAGAATATATGATTTACTTTACATGACATCCCCCTATGTGCTTTCATTACATTACCTTGGGGTGTGACTATAGTGTATGGGACACTTGTATATACATGGGTTATTTCATTTGTTATATGCACTCACACTTCTATTTTGGACCAGCTACACTATCCTGGGTGACAAATATTACTTACTACATAATTTAACATAAAAAAATAAATTTTAACAAAGTTTTCCTATGTAAAAATAAAGTGCCTGTCTTTGTACTCAAACAGTGAACACATGCATGCAAAGCCAAGACTCTAACCACTATGCTATCTTGTTGGTGAGAGTTTAGCTATACATTTTTATTTAGCTGCTATGAGATGTTTAAGCAATGCTGAGCAGAGGGCCCTAATGCGCAAGCCCCTTCAGCTATGCTTAAACATACCATGGAATGGGAAAAAAAAAGGAAATTAATAAAATCACTTTATTTACCTGTATCAATACTCCTTGTTAGTCACAGTAAGGGCATTTGTAAGGGGATAAATAGGGACAGATTTTAAATATTGCTCTTACAAAGTTAGGGGGTTAACAGAATAATAGGTTTTGCATTAGCATGGCTTTTCTGAAGTATGTGGAGTCTAAACTCAAATGTTTGTCATTATTTAATGACTCCAATCCTCTGCTATTTGCCAGGTAGGGACAGATATTTGGGGGAAAACACCAAAAATATGAGGCAGCATATCTCTCAACTGTACAAATATTTGCAGAATGTCCAGATTTTTGCCTCATATTTTGGTTCATTTCTCATATGATTGTGGTGTTCTAGCAAATCATTCGTGGTTTAAGTAAGAAAATAATGACAGACATTTGAGTTTCAGACTTCATGCCCTTCAAAAAATCTGTGCTAATGCAAAACCTGTTATTCTATCAACTTTCCAAGTCTGTAAGAGCAATACTTAAAAAGTGTCCCTATTTTTGGGCCATTCTTCCCCCTTTATTTATGGCTTTGTCCAGATTTCTTGCTCTGAGAGGTATGAGAGCCAGACATCTGGAGAGTCTGCGAAAACCTGTACAGTTGAGGTGTATGGCCGCATGGCACTTTCGCAACACAGGGGGTGTGTGACAGTACCCGTCTCACAACCCCTGCATTGCTTCCTATCTACATAGCTGCTTTCAGTGTCCACGGACACTGAAAGCACTTGGAAAGTGCCATATGGCACTTTGACAATGCAGGAGGTGTGTGACAGTACCTGTCACACACCCCCTGCATTTATTTTATGATCTCCTCTTTATTTCAGTGTCCGCAGACACTGTTTTACTATTATATTTGCTTTTGGTGTCAGCGGACACTGAAATGCATTTAAAAAGTGCTGTATGGCACTTTGAGAGTGCAGGAGTTGTGTTAGATGTGCGGGCACTACTTAAACAAGCACTCTGTACTCAGTAGTGTTCATGTTCACTTAGCCTTAGCAGTAGCATGCTGCTGTTAAGGCTATGCGGAAATGACATGGTTCACTCCATGCAGGAATAGCACTATTCCTGCATGGAGTTTATTGAATCCTGGGGATTGTTTCAGTGCTGATTTGAATTCAAATTCTTAGATTTCTGAAACTGGATTGGATTCTTGGAGTTTTTTAGCAAGAACAGACAAGCCGTGGTTACTAAGGTGAAGTGCAGTAAATTGAGTCTGAAGTGAAGTGGTGCTGGAGGGAAGAGAACATAAAAGTAATCTGTTGTCCTCATACACAGTTTGCTGACTAGAGAGGAAAATACAGGAGAGATGTTATTTTGTTGTTCTTGTGGAGTTTGTATGTTGGAAAGGGAAAATGATTCTATAATTAATTACTTGTAGAGTAGTGATTCTTGTATCAGATTGCACTAGTTTTGGATTTTAAGCCATCTGGTCTTAAAATCAAAATTAAGCAGTTATTTTTAATTTGGGGTGCTCGAGTAATACAACAGTAGACAGGACTGGCAGTGATTTGATGAGTGATTTTTTTAGGAAGTAGATATTATGGCAGAAAGTGAATATTCAAGTCAGTAAAGAAATATTTATTGTCTAATTGCATTTTTGCCTTCAGAAGACATAAAGTGAGAGATTTTTCTGTCCATACACAGAGATATATTCATTTTGCCTTTAGTTTGTTGAGTATGTTAGTCTCAGACTGTGGTACTTGAAATTATTCTTCTTGGCTGGATAGCCATCTCATTATTAGTGTACATATAAGCAGCCGTAGATTATAAGGTAGAGCCGTCCACATTGGCAATTACAAGGTGAAACTCCCCCGGCAAAAATTCTATAATAGCATTACAGTGAGTTTTTAGATTCACTGCCTTTATTTGTCATTTATGTTTTGTTGCTGGAGTGGGCATTGCAGGTCTCACTTCTGATAGGGAACAATACTGAGATGCCTGTGTAAGGGTTAAAGGTCATGCTGCTCAACAATGATCTCATGTATCAGTTGTGATGTTGCCTTTCAAATTACTCTGCTCTGCAGCTAACACTTTTCTATATGGTCTTTCTGATCAAAAGACAACAAAACAGTAGCAGTGCAAGGTTCATGTACATCTGTCAGTAATTTGACCCTAAGGAAACTTGACGGAGATTGACCCATAATAGATCAGAGGACCTACATATTTATGATACTTACATCAAGAGACTACCACCATGAATACAAATAGCAATTGAATGCTGAAGTGTACTGCATTAAATCTAAGAACATAAAATGTTAATTAGAGGAATGATGAGCACTATTTGTTCTAGATAACAGTTATTTACCGTTAAGCTTCACTTCTTTTTATGAGCCTACAGTGCTTTAATCAATCACTGTCCCGATGCAGACTGACACAGTAATATATTACTACTGACTGACAGTAGGTAAGGAATGCTTGGTACACTTAGACTGCCTATTTCCCTAAATACTGGAGAAGGTGACAAGCCTGTTTAAACAAGATAATACATGTTCTGCTGCCCCAAATTACTGTTTCAATCAAATCTTCACTGTATTAGTATGATTCCCTGCACACTTGATTATAAAACTTATAATACTATTTGCACATCTGTGTACATAGTTTTGTTGGCATACAGTGCAAGTAACAACAGGATATGCCAGTATTGATAGCAAAATAGCAACTTTAATATAATACAATGTGGCAGCACAGCAAGGAAAATTCTAACAAACTTCATTAAATGTTAAGCTGGCACTGGATATATGGTTTGATTTCAAATATTGCGCACTGAGAACCTTTGCCAATGCCCAAAACATTGGATTCTGGTAACACTTTAGACAAAACTGGAACACTGTAACTAGCTACAAACCTTTTTACTGGGACTCACTCTCAGGGATTCGGCATGATATTCATTTGAAACTGATTTTGTAAAAGTCGACAGTTCAGGGGGCCATTCAGGAGTCTAGGTTATTCCCAGCTGACCATAAGCAGTGTCTGCTTAAGTGACTTGCTCAGTTTCACACAAAGGCAAATGAGGAATGAAAGAATCAAACCTTGTACCACAGGGACTACAGCTCCCAGCCTTAACCTTCTGTGATAGCTGCCACTGATTCTATGTCATCACCTTCATCAGTTTTTCACATTACATTATCAACGAAGTCTCACTTTCCCTCCATTTCTACATTTAACTGAACTGGGTAGGCTGAATGAGAGATGGGTAGCACTAGCCACAGAATTTCTTGTGAGAACCTTCAGTTCTTTGTTCATTTTGTATTATTTCTTATAAGGAATACTTTGTAGGTGAAGTCAGGATTCCAGCACTCGCATAAGAGTCGACATTTGTCTTCCAAGCATTAGTAGGGATCAGCTTTCTCCTGTGCACTATAAAGTGTGTCTTGATAGGACATGAGTGCCCCGAGGATCATGTTATCTTATAATTCTTTTATTTCTTTGAACTGCTCTGTCAGCAGCTTCAGTGGATTGAGGATAGTGTGGACATGATGCAGTGTGAGAAACCAAAGTTGTCAGCAAACTGTTGGAAAGAAGTCAACATAAACTGTATACTAATGTCCGGTTATTCCATATCTGGTGAGCATAATCTAAATCCTTGTCATTTGTTGGTTAATCACAACTGGTATGTATAATACTTCTGAATCACACGATTAATAGCCTGATATTAAGTAGCTTTTGCTCTCCAACTGTCAAAAGTCAACAGCTGTTATATGCCATGGACTTTAGGGGGAGGGTATTGATAATAATGCGTCTTCTTTGAGAAGGTTTATATATAACACAGAACTGACTCTAGCTTTAAAATGTTCATATTAAGGTTAAACTTCTGCACTGGCATGTTTGTTCTTTCACAAAATTTTGTTAACTATGGTGCTCTACATGTATCTGCTTTAACACTTCAACAAACCATGACAGTACTCCTATTTTGTTTTGGTATACTGACAAGTCATCATGTTCTGACAATTGTGCTCTTATACTGTAAAACTTACACACACGAGATTTTGTCTCTGTCCAGCAGTCAGGCCATCCATCTTTAATTATTGTGTATAACAAATGATTATATTTGCCAGCTTATTAAGTCTTTTAGTCTCTTGGTAGTTACTGCCCATGTTGTCTTTATACTCTTCACATAAGAGACATGTTTTTGGGCATCTGACTGCAACTGGCACATATCTTATTTCTGGATAGCTTACCAGTGATCATCAACTGCTTACTAGGCACAAGAATTGTTCTGGCATTAAACCTTCTCAATCTCATGAGCAGTCTTTGACATCTAGGTGGCACTTTGTCTACATTGTAGGAACTGATCATTGGTAGCAACGACTTATTTTCAGTCTGCAGTATGGAAACTCACTAGCCCTAATATCTATCTGTAGAATCTTTCACGTATCTAAACACTCAGAAGGAACTTCTCCTTTATCAGTGAGTATCTCTATTCAGTATCAATTAGCATTCTGGAGCTCTAAGCAACAGGGCATGACACTTGTTCATCCAATCAGAGCAAGACTGTACCATGACCACAGCTACCAGCATCAGCACTCACTATTGTCACCATGGTAGCATCCTAGTATGCAAGTGGTCATGAGCTTTCTTTTATTCAACTGACTGCTTGGGTTTGAGCATCTCTGCATGAGCAGGTCTGTCAATGGATGAAGCACAATAGACATATCTTGCAAACACTTGCCCGAAAAGTTAATCATGCCTGGGGCTTGTCACAACTCAGTCAAGAAAATTGGAGTCTCTAGCCCTGTTATTGCACCATCCTTGCTTGCATATTGTCTGATTCCACTAGCACTTAATGCTGTTTCAGAAATATTCAAGCACACGCTTTTCAAACATGTATCCTGGTTTAGTTTTACACCTGAACCTTTAATGTCTTGGAGCACTGCTTCAGACCTTGAATTACTAATCTCTTTACCCAGTCCAAACACAAGTACATCATGCATGACAACAGCAATACCCTCATACTCTTTTTCCCAAATCAGTGCTAGTGCTAGTTTAATATGAATTTTTTCATTTAGTCTTATTTTGTACATTGATTACTAAGTTTTTCATTTATCTGTATTGGAGCTTATCTCCTCGGGCCTCTACTGAAAATGGACATGTATCCAGTTAGACTAGCCCGGTCAACAAATGTAAAATAAAAATAAATACAATCACTCATTTTACATCGAATAATTTCTGTTGAGGAAGTTATACCTAACGGTAAAGAACCCGTGAAGGTCGTCAGCTTTGGTGTGTGTGTGTGTGTGTGTGTGTGTGTGTGTGTGTGTGTGTGTGTGTGTGTGTGCGTGTGCGTGTGCGTGTGCGTGTGTGTGTGTGTGCATTTTGTCCCAAAATCAATTTGAAGCATCTAATTTTGAAAATACTTTGTTACTGACCAGATTAGGTGCTATGCCTTCTAATAAAAGTAAGATAAAACTTTCTAACCTAACTGCATTAAGCTTTTATACGTAAATCAGCACATATTCAGACACTACCATTCCTTTTCATGACTGGGGCCATTGATGCATGCCATTTTGTCAGTCCATTTACACTTTTACAGTTTCTGACGGAACGCAGTCTTGCATTCTTTTGATGCTTCTACTTTTGATACCATGAAGAACATCACTCTCCTGGCTGTGGTCAAGGCCTATGGGACAACACACTTGGTTTTAATTTTATTTTTGTCAGTTTCTCAGGTAAGTAGACCACCGATGCCAAATACTTCTACACAGATTTTCTTTATTCTGCCAAGCAGTCCAGTTTCACATGCTGCAGCCCTATGAACAGATTATCTACATAAAGAACATGCAGCATATAAACTCAAAGCTATAGTTGTGACCCTTCTACTGAGAGTTTGATAGAAATCTATCAATGAACTTGAGTTTTCCAGATGGGCTACATATTTCGGTTTCAAGCAGCAGTGAGACAGATGAAGATGCTTGTATAGGTAGCACATGATTTTCTCAGGAATGTCAGTGACTGTATCAATTTCAAAGCTCACTGCAGATCAGTGAATGTGGAGTTTTATTTGTCAGTCTGATTCAATACAAGTCAAAGTAGTTACTGAACCCAGGAACATGCTTTTTGTACACTATTTTCAGTTTTATGCTCAAAAGACATCTTCAATCAAATTAGCCTGACATAAACTGTCTCAGCCTTTTTATGTTTCCTACACATTCTGTCTTATGCTGCATACTGTTCTGATTCAGTAAGACAAGGGTTATAACTCAAACATTTGCTGAGCTCATTCACTCTTTTTCCATTTATTCACTTATACTGGCTCTGATACTGCCACTGGCAAGTATTACATATACATGTACACACACACACACACACACACACACACACACACACATATAAATAAATATATATATATATATATATATATATATATATATATATATATATATATATATATATATTTTTTTTTTTTTTTTTACTTGCCATTCTCACTGCATTTTGCAGCAAACACATTATTTGCCTTTTTTAAGTTACTATTTTGTTTCTTTTCTAGTACAGTCTCCCTGAAAATTTTGTATTGCATTTTCTAAAGTTAAATTCACTTCTAATTGTAACCCTTTAGACACTTCGACAACAGCAAACCTGATTACAACCCTGTCTCTAATCTGCACATTTTTATTTCATTAAACTCAGGTTTTTAGCCAGTTCATATAAGCACCTTTATAAGTTCAGCACTTTCATCTTTAGTTTGTACTGCTTTGGGACAACATGCCCTTTCATGAACAATATTTTTGTTTGGCACAAAATGTTCAATGTGTTTTAATTATTGTATCATATAGAGTCATAGCTGTAGATAAATATGTATGTATGCCTTTAAAAAGCTTTCTAGGGCTTGCACAAGTGTATAAATACTGAGCACGTGTGAGCCTGACTGACATTTTGTAGTTAGCTGTTGAGATATAAGCATGTATGTCTGTGTAGTCTGTCAATCAGTCTGTTTATATTTTCCATCTTGATGTGTTTCTATGTAATAAAATATATAAATGAGCTACCCCACCTGTTTGTCATCAATACTAGAGAGGGAAGAGCAAAATGGTGCCAGAATAAGATCCAGATTCTCCAGTTTCAAGACCAAGAGGCACTCAGTTAAGACTGGAGGAATATACTTAAGTAAATTATCCCTACTGCACATACAACTTGCAAAGCAGATCAGAAATGAATTTCAGGTACTAAAACCTGCTCAAATAATTTCTTATTAGCAAAATATTAAATGAAGCATTCAGAATACTCTAAGTGAATTTCTAAGTAACAGAAATATCTGAAACTGTGACAAATTAATAGAAATATTCAAAATAGCTATGGAAACTGAAATAAAGGCCAAATCCCATAACATGTATAAAATAAGGGAAACAACGTCATTTTTTCGCTAAGCACTTTTTTTCATTATTCAAAGATATTCAAGTTGTATGAAGTGTTCACATATTTGAGCAGTATTACAGTACAATTGCAGAAAATACAGTCATTTCAAAGCATATTTCACAAAGTACAGTTTATTGTGCACACATAGCAGCTTGTCTGCATATAATTACAAGGGCCATATTATTACAGAGTGTTTGGGCATAATTTGTTGGTGTGGTAGATGGATTTTGAAAACCAGGTCCACTTGTGTTTGAGAATAATGCTGCAGAGAATTGGAGAGTGTTTGAGCAAGAGTATGATATTTTCATACAAGCTGCATTTTCTGATAAAGATGACCATACAAAGGCATTTATTCTGCTTAATTTACCTGGTTCAGAATCCATAGAAAGAGAGTGTTCATTTGTGTATGCACCTACTGTTTTTGCAGGAGAGGGGGAAAATCATCTTAAAGTGGTACCAGCTGAATCAGGGGAAGACCTTAAATGCTTAAGATGGAAATTTAGAGAAATGTGTAACCCCCAAATTAATATCACAATGGATAGGCACTTATTTTACACAAGGGATCAAATGATTGGTGAAACTTTTGCAGCATATATAACTGATTTGAGAAACAAAGTTAAAACATGCAGATGTGGTGATTTAAGGGATGAGATAATTAAAGACAGACTATTTGTGGTATTAAAAATAATGATTTAACTTCGAATAAGGCTGTTGAGATTTGTTTGATATATGAGCTTAGAGAAAAACCCACAAATATGCTTACAAATGAGAGATGCATGCTTCCAGTAAATTCTAAGCCCAATCGTGATACTATGCAGCACATGGTTAAAAGAAACAAGCCCAAGCACATGGCAGCAACTGTGAATCCTGTAACAATCCCTCGGGTTTCTCGGGCCTGTAGCTTTCTAGCACATTCCAAGGTGTACTCTGGAAATTGCATGGTCTAAGTGAAGAAGAAGACTGCGTCAGCAAACTCAAGGAATGGGCCCTTACACAGTTTTATTGTGAACTGTTGTAATTGTTGTGGAAATCATGAGCCTAAAAGGGAATAATGTTTAGCTTTTGGTCAGCAATATCACAAATGCAATAAGCAGAATTATTTTGAAACATTTTGTAAATCAAAATGGACACATTATTTTATTAAAAGAGCATTCAAAGAGACAAGCTGATCAATTAGAAAGCTGTGACCCTACTTTTTATGTTGATGGTGTGTCCATGCTTAATGAATCAGAACATGCAGTAGATTTATGGGCAACTGATGATGTATATTGCACTGTTCGGATAAATGGAAGATCCAAAGAGCTCAAATTTGACATAGGTTCAAAGATGTTATGTCTGCAGAAACATTTGCTAGAGTATCTGCTGATGAGAAGCGTGATTTGGCAAAGTGTGCAGAGCGTTTTGCTTATGGTGATGAAAAGATTCAAACTGAAGGCTGAGTAGTACTTTCATATTACTCTGCTGGGAGAAGCTAACACTTATTTTATGTGGTCAAAAGGCATGTGCAGTCATTATTAGGGCTCAGGGAAAAGTTCGAAAATGGGACTGCTTTCATTTAATAAAGAAGAGCACTATGTAAGTTTAAAAGACCACTGTTCTAATTTTGCTCAATATATTTCCTCTACTTATCCTGACCTTTTTGACGACAAACTAGGCAAGCTTCCAGTTGTGTACTCCATGAATTTAGACCCTGATGTCAGCCCAATTGTCAGGCCAGCCCAGAAAGTTTCAGTAGCTATGCAGAACAGAGTCAAAGCCGAGCTAGATAAAATGGTGCAGCAAGGTATAATTTGTACAGTTGCAGAACCAACTGAATGGGCATCCCCATGGTGGTTGCCCAGGAGAAAAGCTCAGATCAAATCAGAATATGTAATGATCCATGAGACTTGAACAAAGCACTGAAAAAGACCTCATCATCCAATGTACAAGTCAAGGAACTTGCAGCTTTGATGCCAAATGCCACTGTTTTTTTTTTCTGTCTTAGATGCAGAGATCATTTTGCAAATTTTGCTTCATCAAAAATCCTCATTTCTTAATATATTCAGTACTCATTTTGGCAGGTACAGATTTTTGAGAATGCATTTGGGATAAATTCTGCCAGTGAAATCTTACAGCGTGCAATGGAGCAACTTTTTTCTGGGTATCCTTGTGCTATTATAGTAGATGATATTTTAGTAGGAGATAGTGGTGAAGTTGAGCATGACATAAACCTCAAGAAAGTTCTGGAAAGAGCATGTCAAGTGAATCTTTAGCTGAATCCTCAGAAGTGCAAATTCTGGTTATGAAAACTTATGTTGGTCATTTATTTACTAGTTCAGGCTTACGACCACATCCTTCCGAAGCAAACAGGTATTCTTGAGGTGCCACCTCCAGAAAATGTTCAAGCCATACAACTATCTAGGCAAGTTTATTCCAGACTTGAGCCAACTAGCAGCTCCAGTCAGAGAGCTGACATGTAAAGATGTATCCTGGTCATGGCTGGAACACCACCAGAGAGCATTTGATGTCCTGAAACAGAGAATTTCCAGTCCACTGACTGTCAGATACTATGATGTCCAAAAACCAGTTACTCATTCCTGTGATGCTTCAAAGTTTCATCTTGGTGCAGTCATTCTTCAAGACATCAACCTGTTACCTATGCAGCCAGATCTCTAATCCACACAGAGATGCATTATGCTCAGATACAGAAAGAACTCTTGGCAAATAAGTTTGCATTTTCAAAGTTCCATGATTTTATTTATGATCGACTTATCCAGATCCAAACTAATCACAAACCTCTAGTCACTATTTTGAGAAAGACTATGCATACAGCTCCAGCCAGACTGTAACATATGATGCTGAGATTGCAGAAGTATAATTTCAATCTTATCTACACAAAAGGCAGACATCTTTATCTTACTAACACTTTATCCATATCACCCAGAAATACCACTGAACAGCATGAGAATGAGCAACTTGATTTTGAAGTCCTGGCAGTGAAACATTTTTCTTCCACACATCTTGATGTGCTTAGAAGTCATACTGCCTCAGATCCAGTTCTAAAGAAGCTCAACCACTTTATCAATTGAGGATGGCCATCAAAGCATTCTAGTTTTCCGCAAGAAGTACAACCTTATTTATGTTTTTACAGAGATGAGATTTTGTCTGACAATGATGTCACCATGAAAAGTCCAAAAGTAATTATTCCAAAGTCCTTGCAACTAGAGCATATTACTATCTTGAATTGTGGCTACCCAGGAACTGATTCTACCAAAAAAAGGATGAGGGAACTAGTATTTTGGCTTTCTATGCCACAAGACATCAAGAGAGTACTTTTTTCTTGTTCTGTAATAGTACAAAGCCACATCAACAGAAAGAACCACTTCATGTAATGGATTGAGTGGTTTATTGGACTTGGGAGGGTGGCCTAATGGTTAAGGTGTTCGCCTTACAAACACAAGGTGCCGGGTTTGATTCTCACAAGAGGTAATTGGCTAGGCTTAAAATGGCTCACAAGAGCAGCTAGCTTAGTACAAACATATGAACCAGCTAAACCAAATTCCTGGATTACTGTGATCAAGTCTGCACGAAGTCATTTCTGGTACACAGATTACTAGCCAGCAATACAAAAGGTTCGCCAAAGAGTGGGACTTTATTCATGTTATGAGTAATCCTGAGTACCTACAGTCAAATGATTTGGCAGAATGTGCAGTTCAAAGTGCAAAACAGTTACTAGAGAAGTTGAAATGAGATAATAGTGATATTTTCCCAAATCTCTTGAATCTCAGAAATGTTCCCCATACTAAACATCTTGGTTCACCTGCCCAGAGACTTCTTTTGAGCAAACCAGAACTACCTTAGTAATCAGCAGTAGTTTATTGGTTACAAGTGCTAAGAATAACAGATCAATGAAAGCTCATCTGTTAAAGAAGTGCCTAGCCCTGAAGTCTTATTACAAGTCCAATAAACCACTCAATCCATTACATGAAGGAGAGACAATGAGAATGCAAATGTGCAAAGGTTATGGTCGGATTGGAGTCGTGAAGAGTATTTGCCCAGAGCCGATATAGTAGATTCTGGAATCACAAGGAGCAGAGTTTAGGCAGAATAGGAAACATCTGATGCTGGTGTCTAAGCCTATAATGCAGCATTTAGCCTGTGAAAAAGACTTTATCTCAAAGTGAGTTGTCCAGCATTCCAGTTCCAGAGGACGTTCCAGTAAATATCCCTGTTCCTGAGATGAATCCTGAAATTCCTGATACGAGTTGTTCACCAAAGACTGTCCCTGTTGCTAAAGCCAGTTCTGATTACTATATCACTAGACCAGGTTGCATTTCTAGACCATGTTACAGATACACAACAACTTGGACATGAATATTGTGTTTGTTTCTAATGTCTGTATTATTGCATGTCTTATTCTAATTTCATTTCATTGAGAGCAATCTATTTAAGAGGGAGGATGCAGATCAATATGTATTTATGCTTTAAGAAGCTTTCTAGGGGCTTGCACAAGTTTATAAATACTGAGCATGTGCAAGCCTGACTGCCATTTTCTAGTTAGCTGCTGAGATGTAAGCAAAGAGGTCTGTGGAGTCTGTCAGTTAATCAGTTTGTTTATATTGTGTAATGCTGCTGTCCATCCTGATGTGTTACTGTCTAAAAAAGCATATAAACAAACTATCTACCTGTTTGTCATCTATACTAGAGAGGGGCGAGTGAAAATAGCTGTCTCAGTTGGTAATCTGGCACCTCTCAACGCTAGGTTGAAGAGCAGTAAAGAAAAAGGAAAAAAAAATCCATTTTTCAATTTGCAGTCCTCCCCACTCTCCTAAGGAGAAAAAACAGGTCCTAGTGCCCTACAAATTCACGTTCTACATAACGGCAAAAACAAACAAACAAAAAAGTCTGTTCTCTGATGTGGAGCTGCTTCCTTCTCTCATAAAATGGATCAAGTCCTGACTCCATCAAGCTCTACTATACCACCCTCATATTTATGTGGAAGGGGGAAAAAAAAGGATCTGTCAATTGTGCCTCCTAACACCTTGCTCATAAAACAGCTACCCCCATTTGCCCCACTGAAGCTTCTCTTCTACAATCATATGCAACATTGTTGCACTCCGAAAATAAAAACTGTCTTCATAGTGCCTCCACTTCCTTGCTCATGGTGTACAGCATAGAGACTGTTTGAATAATCTTGACATCTTAAAAAAAGTAAACCTCTGCTTCCATTCTGGCCATGCAAATGGCTTTATGACATCAAATGCCTCTGGTGGGTTAAAAATAATTATAGTCAATGAAAATGTAGTTGCCTAGGTCAAAACAGCTTAAAGTCAGCAAAACAGCTACTTTATTAGTTAAAGCTATTGATTTTCAGTACAAATGGCTTAATCTAAGTTTTGAGAACACTACCTACTCATTGTGGCTTCTCTGGCAAAAATGGTGTCACTGGTTTTATTTTCCAAAGAATTTCCCACTTCTGATGCTACATCACGATGTACAACTCTGGGTATATAGTTATTTTACCAGGCAGTGTCACTAATGTGAGAAGTCACCAGCATTTATATGGTCTGGATAGAGAGATGGAATCAGCAAGAGAAAGAGAGTAATACTGTTGGAAATTAATTTAACATCGATCCTTGGTGTGTAGCTTCACATGGTGGATTCCGTGTTTTTTTTTTTTTTTTTTACAAAATCTTACCAAGATAATACTAATAAATAGACTGTATATTTCATGGAGAATGGCATGTAGAAAAAAAATTAGATTGGGATAACAGGTCCCAGGAAAGAAGATGCCTACAAATGTCTACACTTGGTCTTTGTACCAAAGTAGGATTGTAAAAAGGAAGTAAACTCATTTCCAAAACCAGGAAGGGCAACTCCCTCAAAAACAAGAGCTCTCTTAGACAACTAGACAAGAATATGAGATATCCAAGTCTAACAAGGCCAACTATGAGGTCAGAATAGCCTTGTAGGCTAAGGACAACCAGAAGGCATTCTTTAGCTATGTCTAGAACACCAGAGGTAACACACAGCAGTATGCTGAACTGGTGGCGAATGATGCAACAATCACCGATCAGGGAGACATAACACATCTATTTGATGATAAATTCAGTTCAGTCCTCACGACCCACTCCCCCAGCTCCACCTGATAAAATCACCTCCTATACAATTATTCCAGATATCAGCAAGGACCAGGTACTGGCAGCGCCTGCTAAAGCAAAGAAGAACTCCTTCATGTGTCCAACCAACATCCCTAGTTGCCTCCTGAAGAGTCTAAACATTTAAAACCTTGAAACAGGCTACATTCCAAGTGAACGGAGGACAGCAACAGTCATTCCCCTCCACAAGGGCGGACCTTCAACCAACTCAGGGAACTACAAACCCATCAATCTAGCCATGTAACAAATTATCATGGAAATGATAAACAAGGACATTGGCCCCATCCCAATTTGGCTTTGATAAGGGAAGGGCATGCATACTTAACCTGCTAGATTTCTTTCAGAAGGTCAACAATGTAATGGATGTGGGTGAAATTGTACATACTACGTATCTTGACCTGGTTAAGGCTTTCAATACAAAACCCTACTCAGGCATTGTTGACAAGGTGTAACTCCTTACATAACTCACTGGATTGCCGGGTGGCTCACAGACAGGAATCAAGAAGTCAAGATCAATGAGACCATCTCTATCAAGAAGCTGGTTACCAGCAAAATACTCCAGGCTTCCATGGTGGGTCTGCTTCTGTTTGGTATCTACTTGTCAGCAGTCAAGGCTATCAATCAAGGACTCTGGGTCATCAAGTTTGCAGATGACTGCAAATTGGGAGCTATTGAAAGTTACCTCCAAGGAACCAGCATCTTGCAAGTGGATATAACACAGACAAATGACTGTTGCCAAAGCCATGATCTAAAATTGAATGTCAAAAATGCATTATAGTGCCCTTAGGGAAACTGTCAACCCAAGCAAATTACTCTACTGATAAAACACCCCAAGAATCAATCCAGTAGTGAGGGATCTGGGAACATATGTAGACAGTAATTTGGCCTTTGTTCAACACATAGCTAAGATAATAAGAAAAGCATTCTATATCTTCCAACTTATAGATAGGGGTATGGCATCCAGGTCCAAAGAAGTTATAGTACACTATATTTGGCCCTTATTAGACCTATTATTGAATACAATGCCTCCTTTGGCATTTATCTAAGCAGACAGTTGCAACTGTTGCAATGCCCACAATGGATTCTCAATAAGAGAATCCAGGACATAAATACCTGGTGCTACACTGATTGTCTAAATGCTTTGCATCTGTATTCAGTCACCCACAGGCTGCGAAGAGGGGATCTTTGCCTGGCTTACAGGAGTTCCTCAGACCCAGCCCTGATGAATCTGTTGCACATGCACAAAACAAACAGAACCAGAAACACTAGGTCCAGGGATCTGAACTTCACTTGAGGCATAAGGAGAACATGGTCGAGACACAGGTATGTGCCCTACAGGATCCCCACACTATGGAGTAGGCACCCCATCCATGAAAATCAGAGTTCATCCCTGACTCTATTCAAAATAAATCTTGATAACTGGATGAGAAATTGTAAATTTACCACCAGTCTGGCCCCTGCATTCCTTATGGACAGATGTCATCAGTAAGAAAAGTATTATCCTAACTAATGCCCCCTCTACAACCCCTTAGTTATTGCCCTACTAAGATGCCCATCTCCTTGTATATAAACCCTTGATACTCAGGACCCATATGGTTTGGGGTGCATGACTAAGCTTGTAAGGCCCTTAGTGGTCATTAGCCTTGTAGCAACTTATTACCGTATAAAACATGGAAACATTCCTACCCAGGACAAGGACAGGCTGAAGGTAATCCTATCACAATGGTAGAAGGAAGCAGCAGTCCATAAATAACATTCTGATAGGCCAAATGATGCATAAAGACAAAGAAAGCAGACTGTTGAGTATATATAAAAAAGAGATCATGTACTGCTATTATTACTCAACAAACTCAGAAATTCCACAAAGAGAATATAATACAAGAGTAAGAGAGAAATTAAGAGAGAGAAAAATACTTGCAGTACAAAAAAAGTTATACAGATGAAGAAACACTTGGCCTCCTGGAAAAAAAGAAGTAAAAGAGGAGGTGCTACATGTCAAAAAACAAAAATCAGAGACCATCAAAAGTTATAAAAAAGAAACCTGGGTGTGGGAAAGTAAAAATAATCTGATATGATGCAATATTTATGCAGTAAAGAAACCCACAATATACAATATAAAAAATACATCTCCAAAGAAATCAAAGACATCTGGTTCTAGAAAATGTCATAGCACAAAATAATTAAATTAGAAAAGTGGAATTTAAGTGGTAAAAGTTTAGTGATGTGTAAAATAAACAAGAGAAGTGAAAGACCAACCTCAAAGCGAAGGATTTATAATGGAAACTCATACAGTCAAAATTACAACATAATGAAAACATGAGTCCTTAAATGGTGGTGCAACAGCTGAAACAGGCTATATCTGGAGAAGACATACCACAGAATGATGTTTTGTAACTTTCTGTAAGAGACTTGCATGAAAGTCTAGTTAGAATACCTCATCAATGGAAAGAGCAGGCAACAGAAAGCAAAGAGAATTTTGTCAAGAGAATGATCTAAGGAAACCTTGCTTAATTTAATAGGAATGAACAGACACATTTTTACAGAAAGTAAGGCCCAAAATGTTAGAAGATTGGTAAAACAGGCAAACATTGTAATTGTGACTGTTAAGAGAAATTCAATGAAGATAAGAGAAATAAATGGAATATGCTAGTGTTGAAAGCCAATAACCGATAAAGTGTTACCTCAAAAATGCAGAGGGACAAATGAAAAGAAGGGGACAACTATAATGCCATCATATAGAAGCATCATCTAGAAAAATCTAGAAAACCAATAAAACAAAAAGTATGACTATTAGAAGAAGACAGAAAAGGGAAAAGATCATCAAAATATCCTGGAAAGTTAAATCTGGTAAAAGCAACACACAATATGAAAACAGGTCTGAATTTAACACTATCTCCAATAAGAAAGTAAAAATATCAGCACAAGCAAAAAAAAAAAAAAAAAACGTAGAAGGTATAAAGACAAATATAAAGGAATGCAAAAAAACGAGCATTTCATTAATGGCCCAAAAAAGTTTTATAGAAAATTGATAAAGTAAAATAATAGTACCAGCACATAAAATATAAGAAATAAATACAGTTTGGAGAACTATTTATGAAGACCCTGTTCACCATAACAAAGCAAATGGAAAGAAGATTTAAAAGAAACAGTAAGAACCTTTAAAATGGAGGATATGAAAGGGGATGAAAGAACAATCAGAGAAAATGAGGCAAAATTAACAAAGGATTCTATTTGGAAAACCCATGATCTAGAGGCAGTGCCTATCATTTGGCTAAATATATTAACATAGTTACACAAAGATTTAGCCCCAACTAAAAAAAAAAAGTACTTATATGTACATGACTGAATAGACCAGCCTGTCTGACAACAGAAAAAATCATACTCCTTAAGACTGAAGCTGCAAGCCAACCTAAGAATTACAGGTATATCAATAGAACTAAAAGGTAATTAAAGTGATATGGTACAAAGGATCTAATGTTTTTAAACAAAGCCAAAACAGAGAGCTACATAAATGTGCAGACTCTAAGTATGGCATGGACAGATTACAAAAAGCATTCAACAGCATCATACTTTCATGGATTTTGGAATACTTGTAGATGTATGACATAACACCTGCACTACTCAATAACATAGCAATAACTGAAACAGTTGTAAACTACTTTCATATATGAGCCATGATAAAGGACAAATAATTTTTATCCCAGAGATAAAAATCAAAAGGGGATATTCCAGGTAATTATTTGTCACCACTGCTGCTTTTCCTTGCCCGTAGCACATTAACTCAGACAAATGATTGGTGCCAGAGCCATGGCTTAAAACTAAATACAAAAAATGCATAATCATACCCTTTGGGAAGTCATATACCATTGCAAATTACAACATTAATAGCACACCCCTAAGAGTAGACTCAGAGGTGAATGATCTAGGTACACATATAGATAGTAGCCTGAACTTCAACCACCATATTAAGAATGAGATCATGTACTGTGATTAAAAACACTGAATACCAGAGCAGCTTTACAAAGGAAGAAATTGTGAGGATAAACTATTACATAACAATTGATGAAGTCCTTCAATGTGCCACAGCTTATTTGTTTATTGTATTTAACATTTGTTGACCATGATAGCCCGATTGGATACATGTCCATTTTCAGTGGAGGCCCAGGGAGAAAAGCTCCACATAACAAAACAGACAGTTAATACATATCAAACATTTTAAACACAGGAAACATGAAAAATTTTTAAACACAGGATGCAAACAGATAACATCTGCCAGTATGTACAGTCATACATATGTAATGTTGCATGGGTAGATTGCTAAAAAGTAGTTTAGGAAGGAACACTTATTTTACTGAAGGTGTTAATCAGGTTTTGAGCAAGGGCAGAGCCAGTGTGATTTAAAGTATTTTTGAGGCCTTTTTTTAAATAGGGGTAGTGAAGTTTCCTCGGTAAGGTCAGCAGGAAGTAGATTGCAAGTTTTACCAATTGATTTGGCAAACAGAGCATCTGCTGCAGAGTTGTTAGATTTTTGGGTTAGTACCATTAGTTTATTAGATGAGCATAATGGCCTGAGGGCACTATGGGGGCTGATAATGTTTTTAAGGGCAGGGGTATTTTCAGGTTGGTAGAGGACTGTGTGCGTTACTATAAGCTGATTGAACTGCAGAAGGGTAGGAAATTCTAGCCATCCCAGAGCTTTTAGGTTTTCACAATGATTAGTCCTATATTCCATGCCAGTAGTGAATCTAGCTATGTGGTTGTAACAGCAGGATAATTTGTTGAGATTGGTTTTGGACAGATTGGTGAATACAGGGGAGGCATACATAAGGGCAGAGAGAAGATGGGAGCATGCAATAGCCACCTTAGCAAGAGGGGTGAGGGAAAGTTTTTTGTTAATGGACTTAATAGTATGGTTAACATGCGTATCAAATTTAAGGTTGTTGTCTATTAATATACCTAGAAGCTTAGTGTGGTCATCTGGGGAGATAATTGTGTCATTGTTAGATTTAATAGTGAAGAATGAAGGAGAGGACCTATGGGTAGGAGAGAAAAGCAGCAGTTTGGTTTTGTTAGGATTTAGGAGCAATTGGCGATTAGCTAGACAGTTTTCTATGGTGTTGAAAGTATTCTAGGTTAGGGACCGTAGGTGTGTTGGAGAGGAGGCAGAACATATCAATGTTGAGTCATCTGCATATTGGATGCAAGTTTCATTTGGGATAGTGGTGTGAAGATCGTTAATAAAAATTGAGAAAAGAAGGAAAATTGAGAAAAGAAGGGGACCTAGTATGGAGCCCTGTGGGACTCGTAGGGTAATAGGCAGATGAATTGACAGCTTACTCCGCTATATGACAGCCTGCTGTCTACCGAGTAGGTAGGACTGAAACCATTGTATAGCAAGATGGTCTAAGCCGATGGATTCCAGGGTACTGAGCAGTAGCTGAAGACTGACCATGTCGAAGGTCTTTGAAAGATCTAGAAGGAGAGCTGAGGATAATTTGTTGTTATTAAGATTAAGACTGATGACATTAGATAAAGATAAGAGAGCCGAGGTGGTACTGTGGAGTGGCCTAAAGCCATGTTGAGAGTCAGCCAGCAGTCTGTTTTGAATAAGATAGTGCATAACTTGTTTATGGATGCATTTTTCCATGATTTTAGCTAGTGATGACAACATGGCTATAGGTCTAAAGTTAGACAGCTCTATGGAACTACCTCCTTTATGGAGAGGTATTACATGTGATATTTTCCATATTGATGGGATGGTCCCCTTGGAAATGGATCCATTAATCAGGATAGAAATGGGGAGTGCTATGGCGTCCATGGCTTTTTGGAGATATTCAGCAGGGAAGAGGTTGGCAGCTAAAGTAGTGGGTTTTAGTTTTTTAATTAGGGCTCGGATTAGGGGAGTAGGTATGGGTTGAAAGCTAAAGGAGAGTTGAGTATTGAGTTGGTCAGAGCTAGTGTATCAGCACTGGAGTTTGAGCACATGGGAGTGAGATGGGTAGCTAGAGGCTGGACAGTCTCTATAAAGAAGTTATTGAAGGTGTTTGTGATTTCTACAGAAGATTTGTCAAGAGAAGCTGATGGGGTAGGAGTGGTGGTATGGCCTGGGTGGAGAAGGCTGTTTATTCTAGCCCAGAATGTTTGAGGTTTTTGTTGGTATTTCTGTTGCAGGAGGGAGTAATAGTTTTTTTTGTCTACAATGATAGATTTTTTAGTCTCATTCCTTAATTGTCAATATCTGACTTGATCTAGTGGGGCTTTGGTAACATGCCACATGGCCCAGGCCTTATTTCTTTGTATGATCTTGGCTTTTGTCTTTAGATAGCCACTGTGCAACTTTTGTTTTGGATCCGATGGAGTGGGTAGGAGCATGTAATTTAAGGATAGTCAGGTATTTAGTGTTAAAGTAATCCACTGCCTCTTGTAATGGAAGTTGTTTCAGAACAGACCAATTGCAAGCTTTGAGTTCTTTTTGGAAGTTGTCAAAGTTAAAGTTCTTGTTTCTTATTGTTTTATAGGTGGGCTGATGGGGGATGTTGGCTTTGAGCCTAATAATATAGGTGAGGCAGTGATCACTTAGATCATAAGGTAGTGTCCCTGGCTTGTACATTTGAGGGTGGCCATTGATAAGTATCCAGTCTAGGATACTTTCTTTCTTACATCTTATAAGTTAAAGTATGTCATCCTGATCCAAAGAAGATATAGTCTCAATGCACTCAATCCTCATCAGACCAATAACCAAGTACAATGTACCTTTCAGCACATACTCGACAAGGCACTTGCAACAGCTGAGCTGGACCACCCTCAGAGGTTCCAGTGTTTAAACATATCCTGTGTGGATCACCTAAAAGCCCTATCCCTTTACTCAGTCTCCTACCACCTACTCAGGGTTGAGACTGTCTAATCTAGAATGCAGTCTGAAATCAAGCCCTAATTGAACTGTTATACATTCGCAAGACAAACTGCACAAGGACTACCTGCTCTATCAATCTAAACCTGGCTTTGACATGAACAAAACATGCTGGAGAGACAGATATGCATCTCAGATATTACCCCTCTTTGAAACATTCTTCTTAGTTAAATAAAGCAGAGCCCTTCTATGTCCAGCTTCAAATGCAGTTTGGATCAATGGATGGGAAATCATAATTTCAGTCTTGGAGTGACACCCATGTCCCCTATGGACAGGGTCAGTCTGTAAAATACTCAAAGGGATAGACACAAACCTAAGCCATTTTCTAGTCCTTATGGATTGAAAATCAGATACAATTCTGGTAAAAGTGGCAAGATTTGTAAGGGCTCTTGAGCAGTTAGTCTAATGATCTTCTATGAACCTATGAAGAATTTATAAGAATGGGATTAGGTTTGCATAAATGTGCAAAAACAACATTTATAGCAGGAAAGCTGAAATAACGAGAAAATATAAACCAGCACCACAAATGAGATATAAAGGAACTTGAGCAGAGAGATGTGCATACTATTTGGGAACAAATGAAGGGTCAGCAATAAAACAATAACAAATGAAAACAACGTTTAATAAGCAATACTGTATGCGATTAAAGTTAATACTGAAAAATCACCTTATAATTAGAAAAAATTCAAGCTATAAATCATTTTGCTATTCCTATTCTAACCTACAGTTTGATGCAACTGACTGGCCCCAAACATCACTGGATCAGTTGGACAAGAAAACAAGAAAAATGCTTCATGCTTATTAAATGATAAATAACAACCAGATGATATATCACTTGCTCTGGAGGAGGTATGGCCATACAGAAATTAACTAATATATAGGTCTATAATACTGGAAATTCATACATATTTGCTGCTCTACTGTTACTCTACTGAAAGTATGAAAAATCAGAAGAGGACTGCAGGCCGTTATCTACAATTCCAGATGAGTCTAATTGCTTCATCCCCTTCCCCATGGAAACCAAGGTAGACAATGTGTGCCAGCACTATTTGATAACCTTAAGACTGTGGAATAGTTGACTCTAAACAGTTAGGCATCTAAGTTAATATTGTTTGGCAATTTTGGTATGGGCCAATCAAAACCCAATAGTTTTAATGGAAGTTAATTTATTGCTGCCAACAAACTGTACTGAAAAATGTAAATAAATATTTAAAGCATGTCTCCTTAATAAACAGAATTATGTTCCAGAATTGTATATGTTTGGGGGGGGGGGGTGTTGCAGTTTGTGTAATGAAACCATTGTAGACATTTACATTTAAAGATTATGACAACATACTAGATTCGGTATCACTGCCATTGTCGTAGAGTATCATCTTCTTCTTCCGGCTGCTCCTGTTAGGGGTCGCCACAGTGGATCATCTGTTTCTATTTCTTCCTGTCCTCTGCATCTTGCTCTGTCACACCAACCACCTGCATTTCCTCTCCCACCACATCCATAAACCTTATCTTAGGCCTTCCTCTTTTCCTGTTACCTGGCAGCTTCATCCTTAGCATCTTTTTCCCCAATATACTCTGCATCCCTCCTCAGCACATGTCAAAACCACCATAATCTTGCCTCTCTGGCTTTGTCTCCAAACCTTCCAACCTGGGCTGACCCTTTAATATACTTATTCCTAATCCTGTCCATCCTCGTCACACCTAGTGCAAATCTTAACATCTTTAACTCTGCCACGTCCAGCTCTGACTCCTGCCTTTTTATCAATGCCACTGTCTCCAACCCATATAACATAGCTGGTCTCACTACCCTCTTGTAGACCTTCCCTTTCACTCTTACTGGTATTTGTCTGTCACAAATCATTCCATCATGCCTGTACTCTCTTCTTCACCTCTCTTCCACACTCACCATTACTCTGAGCTGTTGATCCCAAGTATTTAAACTCATCCACCTTCACCACCTCTACTCCATGCATCCTCATCATTCCTCTATCCTCCCTCTCATTCACACTCATATATTCTGTCTTAGTCCTGCTGACCTTCATTCCTCTTCTCTCTAGAACATACCTCCACCTCTCCAGGGTCTCCTCCACCTGTTCCCTACTCTCACTAAAGACCACAATGTCATCTGCAAGCAACATAGTCCATGGGAACTCCTGTCTGATCTCGTCTGTCAACCTGTCCATCACCATTGCAAATAAGAAAGGGCTCAGAGCTGATCCTTGATGTAATCCCAAAGCCACCTTAAACGCATGTCACTCCCACTGCAAACCTTACCGCTGTCACACAACCCTCGTACATATCCTGTACCACTATTACATACTTCCCTGATACTCCCGACTTCCTCATACAATACCACAACTCATCTCTAGACACCCTGTCATATGCTTTCTCTAAGTCCAGAAGGACACAATGCAACTCCTTCTGACCTTCTCTGTACTTCTCCATCAACACTCTCAGAGCAAACATCGCATCTGTAGTGCTCTTTTCTGGCATGAAACCATACTGCTGATCACTAATCATCACCTTCCTTCTTAACCTAGCTTCCACTACTCTTTCCCATAACTTCATGCTATGACTGATCAATTTAATCCCTCTGTAGTTACTTCAGCTCTGCACATCACCCTTATTCTTAAAAATCGGTACCAAAACAATTTTTCTCAATTCCTCAGGCATCCTCTAACTTTCCAAGATTTCATTAAACAATATAGTTAAAAACTCCACTGCCATTTTACCTAAACACCTCCATGCTTCTACAGGTATGTCATCTGGACCAACAGCCTTTTCATTCTTCATCCTCTTCATAGCTATCCGTACTTCTTCCTTGCTAATCCATTGCACTTCATGATTCACTATCCGTGCATCATCCAACCTTCTCTCCCTTTCATTCTCTTTATTCATCAGCCCCTCAAAATACTCTTTCCATCTGCTCAACACACTCTCCTCATTTGTGATTACGTTTCTGTCATTATCCTTTATCACCCTTACCTGCTGCACATCTTTACTAGCACGGTCCCTCTGTCTAGCTGGGTCTACTTTATTTAAATGAAAATGCATTACGTCAAACACCACTCCATCGACACATATACACCGAACTGCAAAATAATCGAACGCACGAAACTGCGAAACTCAAAATACCGAAATGTCATACTTGGCCAAACCCTCCGCCCGAAACATACTACCCACCCAAACAAAATAAATAAACCACAAACATACACCAACCAAAACCCTACTTCTAACCCTACACTAAACCCCGCATACACCACTATGCATGCACTATCCTTAATCCCTCCCTAACCCTATGGTCTGTAACTACCACACACTTACCCAACGGAGCTATACCAAAACAAAATAAATAAATCACACAGATACACTAACGAAACCCCTACCTCAAACCCTACACTAAACGTTAAATACATTACCCATCTTAAATTACCTATCTATGCACTTACCTTAACCCGCACCTTATTGCTAACCCCGTAACTATTGCACACTTACCTTACGGATCTGTAGTTCAGACGAGCCAACCAAAACACTTTGACATTTCGAATTTTGTGGTTTTGTGTGTTTGCTGGATTCGCAGTTCGCTGATTACGTGTCGATGAACTCACATTCGACATAAAGAGGTTTTGATAGAATAAAGTAGACCCATCTAGCCAATTAGTACAGGTCTTTTTCTCCCTTCTTAGTGTCCAATCTGTTATACAACTCTTCATACACCTTATCCTTAGCCTTCACCACCTCTCTCTTTGCCATGCACCTCATCTCCTTTTACTCCTGTCTACTTTCTTCATCTCTCTGACAATCCCACTTCTTCGCCAACCTCTTTCTCTGTATACTCTCCTGTACTTCCTCATTCCATCACCAGGTCTCCTTGTCCTTCTTCCTCTTTCCAGATGTCACACTAAGCATCTTTCTAGCTGTCTCCCTTACTAGCTCTGCTGTAGTTACCCAGCTATTTGGTAACTCTTCACTGAACTCCACCTCACAATTATCCTATTTCAGTTTCCACCATTTGATCATTGGAGCTGCTCTCACACTCCTCCTCCTCTTCTTGATCACCAATGTCATCCAATGCTGCCTAAATACACTTTCCCCTGCCACCATTTTACAGTCTCCAATCTCCTTCAGACTGGCCCTTTTACATAAGATATAATCCACCTGTGTGCATCTTCCTCCACTCTTGTGTGTCACCCAATGCTCCTCCCTCTTGTTAAAATACGTATTCACCACAGCCATGTCCATCATTTTTTGCAAAATCCACTACCATCTGACCTTCTGCATTCCTTTGCTTAACACCATACCTATCCATCACTTCCTCATCCCCTCGGTTCTCTTCACCAACATGCCCATTGAAATCTGCTCCAGTCACCACTCTCTCACCCTTGAGTACAGTCATCACCACTTCATCCAACTCACTCCAAAATTTTTCTCTCTCATCCATCGCATACCCAACTTGTGGAGAATATGCACTAACAACATTCATCATTACACCATCAGTTTCCTGCTTCATAAACATCACTCTATCCGACACTCTTTTCATCTCCAAAACACTCTTAGCATACTGTTTCTTCAGGATAACCCCTACACCATTTCTCCTCCCATCCACACTATGATAAAACAATATGAACCTGCCTCCAATACAACTAGCCTTGCTCCCCTTCCATTTGGTCTCTTGCAGACACAATATACCAACCTTCCTTCTGCCCATCATATCAGCTAGCTCTCTCCCTATACCAGTCATACTGCCAACATTCAAAGTTCCGACCCTCACTATCACAGTCCTAGCCTTTACCTGCCTTTGGGCATGCCTTCCCCCTCTTCTCCTCCTTCGGCCAACAGTAGCCCAATTTCCGCCAGCACCCTGTTGGCCAACAGTACTGGTGGGGGTCATTGTTAACCTGGGCCTCGACCCATCCGGTATGTATAACTGTACTGTTGTCTGCATGTATGATTTGGCAAAATTTTATGCTGGATGCCCTTCCTGATGCAACCCTCCCCATTTATCCAGGCTTATGACCGGCACAAAGAAATGCACTTGCTTGTGCATCCCCAGTGGCTGGGTTTTTGTCATAGAGTATGCACTTGCTATTTACAGGGAATTGTACATAATGTATTACTTTCACAGCAATATATTACACTTTTTTCTTATCTGTGCTCATTCTGTAGTATTAAGAAAGCATTTTTTTGTTTTTCCTTCTGCACCCGTGTCTCTACATAACAAGCCTCTTGATTACCCTTCAGCTCTCTTCTCTATTAAGATGTCAATCATCTAGGCAGCCATGATGTGTTCTTGATTACCTAAGAATGACTTGCTCCCAAGGTAGCCTGAGTAATCAATACTCCCACAGTGCTTGGTGCAAAGTAATGCATGCTCCCTTGCTGAATACACTCCACAGCTTAGAGAAGACCTACTGATTGCTGGGTACTCATAGTTAGTTATGTATGATTTATGCCTAGCACACCCATTGTGTGGTTGGTGTTATGCTTGCAACACATTTGGATGCCATGTCTTCCCCTCAGGGATCATGAACCAGTGGAGGTCATTCACTCCCATTCTCTGTGTGTGGCTCCTTCTCTGCTCAGACCACTAAACATACAGGTCATCTGTGTCACAGTCAAAGCTTTTCTGTCTGTTTTATGAATATGAGTTATCTACCGCTCTCCTCTAGAGACTAGTATATCTACAATTACCAGGGAGGTTTAATTGTAAACTTACATGGGGATACTGGTAGTCAATTTAAATGTGTATTCTGATCTGCAGTAATGGCTGAAAAAGGTGTAGGTTAAAATAAACTGGAAGTATAAACTACTGTCTATTTAATGATAGAGTGTTCAGAATTCATTTCTTTATCTGGTGCCAGTAGATTATCACAGGAAATGGAGATATGGCAATATGTGCGGTATCTGCAGTTTGTTCTATCCTTTGTGATATGAATATTAAGCAACAATGAAACCTGTAGATCATTATTTGCTTCATTTAAATAGCATGTACAGATTATGCTATTCTCTTTCTTTTGGGCATTTTAAAGAGGAAGCCATGATGCTACTGCAATAATCCATGGTGGATGTGTTTGGTATTTGTTAGGACTTACTTCTTTCTGCCCAGGACATTTTTATCCTTTGTGCTTCATCTTAGTGGAAAACCTTCCTATTTGGAATCAATCTTTCTATAACCCACTGCTGTCACAGATTTCTAATAAACTACCTTTTAAAACACAAGGAAGACAAGTGAGTAAGTGTTTTGGACTCTATCTGAATTACAAGGACTGTTAAGTGAGATACCCTTTTCATCTGCAACATCTAATATAAACCCAAATCCTGTTTCTTTCAAGATTTTATTCAAGTTATGTATACAAGCTGAGTATTTCAACAGCCTCACATAATCTGAGCAGGCAAAGTTCAGACTACTAGACCCGAGTAGTTATAATCCAGTGCCCTATGTCTCTCCACAAAGATTAAACAAAATTAACTAAAGGACAGATGACAAAGGAAACAATCAGATACTACAGGGATGAGCAGAATGTTTACCATCTTCACAGGTATCTGTTGGTATCTAAACAGATATTTGATTAGCAGTAGATGCAACTCCTGTTGGTCTAGGGGCAGTGATGAGATAAAAGTCAATTACAAATGGAGGTAGGGCATTGACTTATGCTCAGAAAAATAAAACAAAGTAAGTGCAAGGTCCTAGAACCACTGGCAGTATAAAATCAAAGAAAAGGAAGAAACTGAGCAGGTAGCCAAGGCTCAGGAACAAATTTAATGTCAAATAAATCACAGTTAAGTACTTACATCTAAACAGACTTCTTCAGAACCATGAATAAAATCAAGTCGCTTCACATTTAAAAAGTGTAGTACCAAGGACTTACCCCCCCCCACCAAGCACAAGTCATAAATTGACTTAGATGAATAAAAAAGTCTGCCAATATTTTTAAAAAGAGATTTGAAAGTAATACACAGCAGGCACAAACAAGTAAAGGCAATTCATACAAAAATCTATAAATCACAATCTGGAAGCCCGTAGTTTTAATTCGCTAAAAATAGATATATTCTCATTGAGACCTTGAAAATTTGTAGCATCAAGTTGGAGATGCCAAAACATTTCTCTGTAAAGTAATCAATTCTGCCAGTTACCTAAATACATTGCAGAATCAATTTGCTCAAGCACCATAAACTTAAATTTACAAAATACAACACAAACTGAAGCATGCCTGGCTAGTGCACTCTTTTGTCATTCCTGGTAATACTATACTGATGGTGGTAGATTCTTTTGTTGAGTGCATTCTTTGTCACATCTAGCCAGATAAACAACACTCTCAGTAAAAAAAAAAAAAAAAAAAAAAAAAAAAACAAATTTTGATAATGAACCCGTGTGGAAAATATAATTGTTTATCTGGCTAGATGGGACTCATGTCAAATAAATGTGACTTTTATCTTGGAAAATCGAAGGGAGGGGTTTAACAGTTTTTGACCCATGGTTACATAGAATTCCTGCAGGTCATAACAGAACACTGAATGCCATACCATTATTGAAAAGAATCACTGTTTAGAGTGGAGTTCAGTGGTTATTTGGAGAATAAAATATACAGGGGTGAGAAAGTATTTATTTACACTCATTTTCAGGCAGGAATGGCTAGTTAAAATCATTTTGAATGACTCAAAGCCTGCATACACACAGCCACATCTTCATTATCAGACCACACTCTAGTGATTATTTCCCTAAGAATGGATCGACGTAATCAGTATAGGTACATATGTTGATTAGCTTCATAGTGATTAAAAACACAGTAAGGTTAAAAAGATGAGGGAATGGATAAGCTTATACTCAACAGTTATTTACCATCATTAGCAGTAGTAGACAAAACGAGGCAGACATTAAACATATATTTAAAAAATGGTATCAGCAGTTAGCCAAATCACACAAACTGAATATCCAGTTGCAGATGGCAGATATGGATGAGCAATGATATCAAATATTGAAAATGGAAAACAACAAATGCAAAAATGAATTTATAATGATCAAAAAATACAAAAAAAAAGAAAATATAACCCCCCTTCCTCCCACACCACTTGTTAATTATATACACCAAACTCTGAGATGACACAATATTGGGCTAAAGGCAAATTCCCTGTCCTGCTGCAATGTGATCTCCCATAGAAAGCAGGTAACCGGCTAAAATACATACAGAGTGTTTCCTCTTATTTACCAGTATAAAATACATTCTCTCTTCAGAGAGTTCCCTGTTACCAGCTGTAACCAGATAAGCAGATTAAATATCTAGAGCAGCTTTACAATGGAAGAAATTGTGAGGATAAACTACTGCTTCTGCATAACAATATAGTAAAACTAAAGAGACATGGTAAAGCTTTCAAATTCAGGCACTTTCATAGGAAATGGGAATAAAACCAGTTTTATGCCATTGGACTAAAGGGATAAAATCTCAGAACCAGAAGATCCTAGTTAAAAAAAAAAAAAAAGACAGTCAAGGGTGAGGCCAGATGGTTAACTGGAGACATAACTACAGACCCGATGGAAATAAATAGAATATTCATCCTGCAGCTGTATCAGTCTTTAGACCCTAGTCATAGAATAGATGTAAGTGATAGAACTGCTTATATGAAATCTTTGAAAATGTTGAAAAGTCCACTCGGTAAAGTAAATAAATGATCGTCCCCATTAAATGAAAGGGAAATAAGCAATGATATAAAATGATGGCGTCATGAAAGGTGCCTGATCTTCATGAGTTAACACCGGAATTCTATTAACTTAATTATCAGAAGGTATTTGTCCTCTCTGTATCGCACATACTGAGAGAGGTAGAGAGTTATGGAATTTTCCATAATGAGGCTGTCAGTGTAAAGATAGTTTATTTTTCCCAAAACACAATAAAGACTGGATAATATCGAATAGTTAAAGACTTTTCTCATTACTGGATGCAAAAGATGAATATATGCTAATATCTTAAGTGTATAGCTTAGAAACACTTATGACAGAGTTAATTCCAGAGAATTACCAGTGCTTTATTAAGAACATGAAAGGATGTACAGATATTATTTTGCTATGTCGAAAGAGAAAAGCAGCATTCTAGCTCAGTACTATGACTGCATCAGCAGTACTTAACAGATTTTTACAAGGTCTCTGATTTCGCTAGCTGGGAGTTTATGGTAAAATTATTATAGTTTGCCATGGGAGTTCATTACTAAATCCCAACTCTTATACATGAACTCTATAGCCAAGCTGGAACAGAATGGATGTCTATCCCTTCTGGTAATTTTACAAAAGAGTACTCTGTAGGGGTGACATTATCACTGTGCCTGCTTATTTTGAACATAAATGCCCTTGTCTCATAACTGCAGGGATACAATCTTAACCTAGGGATGCAGATTCTAAGAAAAAATAAGTCATGGTTCACTAATGACTACACTATAGGACTATATCTGATCCATATAGTTCTACTAAGTGATCTTGGACAGGATATAGGATTCTTCCAGCTGGTCTACCCTGCTAATTAACTTAGTTATATTATTATTATGCCCGGGCGGCCACGGTGGTGCAGTGGTTAGCATTGCCGCCTCACAGCAAGAGGTTAACCGGTTCGATCCTCAGCTGGGGTGCCTTCTGTGCGGAGTCTGCATGTCCTCCCTGTGGTTGCGTGGGTTTCCTCCGGGTGCTCCGGTTTCCTCCCACATCCCAAAGACATGCTGCAGGTGGATTGGACACTCTAAATTGGCCCTAGGTGTGCGTGTGAGTGTGCCTTCTGTGGAAGGTTGGGTGCCAGGCTGGCAACTCGACACCGTAAAACTCCACTGCCATTCAATGTGCGGACAAGGTGATCCACTGTGGCGACCCCTAACCGGGAAAAAGCCGAAAGAAGAAGAAGAAGATATTATTATTATGCCCATTAACCAAAAAAGCCCAAAACAGAATGGCTAAACCTCAAGGCAAATATTTATGAATTGTGCATAGGTGTGTGTAAATGAGGGTATATTTATCAACAAACCAGATGGAAACTTTGGACCCAAATTCTAAACAATTATTATAGCATTTCAATGTACAGATTGCTAGATGGAAGCATTAATCCTTACCATTCTTATGAAGAATCCAAATAATAAAAATGTTTCTCCTAACTTAAATTATATTTTCAATTAGGCATTTACCTCACAATATTAAAACAAAAACTGCATCCATTATACAAAAAAAAAATGTTTGACTACTTAGGAAAACAAATCAGGAATAACAAGGAAAAATATGCATCAGTCAGTAAGAGGAGGATGGAAATATGGAGTTTCCTAATATAAAGGAATAATGTATGCCAACCACAGGTAAACAATACATGTTGTCCAAGAGTTTTAAACACATTTTATTTGGAGGCAAAGTTTAACTTAATACTTCAGAAATTTGGCCATAATACTAACAACACATCCAATAAAGTTTAGTAACCAGGGGGTCTAGAAGAAAGATTTGGATATGTAATTGTTATAAATCAGTCTAAAATGCATAAAAGCAATTCCATTTGAACTTGAATTTAGGCAGACAGCAATGTTAACCTCAACAATGAGGTAAATATACAGATTGTCTAGATACAGGAAGGAATATTTTACTTTACAAATGTTTGAGATTGTGCTGCATCTTCTATCTAACAATTAAAAGAATAGCATCTTAATAAAACAACAGATCAGTTCATAGATGCAGTCATATGTGGGGAAAAATGTTTAGATGACAGGCAATATTTGGTCAAACTTACCATTCAGTAAAGGGTATGTGGCAGTAAGTAATTTGCACTGTGCTGTATTTATATATTTGCTTTATTGTCTCTGTCCTGTTGTCTGTACTGTTGATTCGCAGGGTAGCTCAGAAGCTAGTTTTAGGTGGGGGAGTTTTGAGCCAGCCCATCTTAGGTGTTAGTAATTCATTGCCTGAGGTGTATTTTCTGTGTTGCACTTTCAGTACAGACCTCACTTCTGTGAATTTGTGCAGAGCTGACATAGCTAAATTCTCCTGGCTGAGTTGGATGCTATTACCTACCATCTAATACACCAAACTGATAAATATACTTTTTTTGCAACCCAATTTGCACCGTGCTGTATTTATATATTTGCTTTATTAACTATGTCCTGTTGTTTGCACTGTTTGTTTTTCTTGCCCTCCCTCCCAAGTGTGGCTGTAGTCTTAAACTTGGTGGCTTTGGAATTGCCCACCCCTGCTGTAAATCTGATTTTGGTCACTGCTCCGAGTTCAATCTCATTTGATCACTCAACATAGTGCAGTGAGATCATTTGGGTAGGACTACCCCCTTACTTCTTTGACTTTGAACACTCCTCCCTGCCCTATCTAATCAGCTCAGAGTACTAAGTAGAGAGAGAGCATTTGGGAAGGCCAACCCCCTTCCCCCTTAGTTCCCTAATCTTGAACTATCTTCTGTTTTCTCTCTCTCCACCTAAAAAAAAAAAAAAAAAAAAAGATATATATATATATATATATATATATATATATATATTTATATATATATATATATATATATATATATATATATATATATATATATATATTATTTATATATATATATATATATATATATATATATATATATATATATATATATATATATATATATATATATACATACACACATACACACAGCTTATTTAGCCGCTGTGGTGACCCCTAACCGGGAAAAGCCGAAAGACACAAACAAACAATTTAGCTGCTTTTACTGTAATTGTGTTTTTCATACTTTACCTTATTTCTGCTGTGTGCTCTTAAGTGTTCGAGTGCTTTTATTCTGGTGCATTTATTACAGCTTGTTAGTAGCCTAATTACATGTATCTGTTATTCTAAGCATTTTTAGCTTTGGTCTTAGCATTTGTGCTTCAGGCCAGTTATTTTACATTTAAGAAGTTTCTTGTGGTCAACAATCTTGTGGACACACCCTTATCAAAACCCTCTCTCCATATGTCCAGCAAACATTCGGAACAATATGTCTGGACACTTCCCATCACTTTCTCCTGGCTACCCGGACGACAAGGGCATACTGAGACAGTGCAGCAACTGTCTCATGTTTACTGACAACCCTCTTCTCCTAGCACATAATTCTTCCACCTATGAGAAATGCATGCACATCAGTAACCTGGAGTCCATGCTCTCTTGTGTCACAGTCAGTAATCCTGACAAACTGGAGACTGTCAGCACAAACACCACACCACTCACATTACATAGCCAAGCACAGCACACACACAGCTATGCAAAGGTCCACAATAACTTACCTAAACAGCAGACACCTCCAAAACACACTCAAACATTCCACACACAACATCAAACACATCACACACAGCAGACAACACACCAGTGTCTCACAAACACAGTCTATAAGGCAAAACCATAAACGATAAACCATCACAGCCCACAAGACAAACGATAAACCAAACACACTAAGTTGTGAGACACAGTGATGTCCTCCTCACCAGACTTGACAAGGAGAAGGCCACAGTCAGTTGTCTGTCTGGTGCCACAATCTGCCACATCACGCAAGCACTTAAGTCTCTGCACAGCAAGTACAAGTACAACTCTGTCATTGTAGATGTTGGTGTAAATGACTTGTGTTGTACCTCCCTGGACTATATGAAGATATACATAATTAGCTCTCATGGTATGTATTCCAGGCAGGTATGACCCTAGCCCTAAGCAGCATACTACCTTTACCAAGAATGATACCACAATACCAACAAAAAATGATTGACTTCAACAACTGGCTTAGTTTCTGGTGTCATTCCAAGGGGATCCAGTATCTGTCTACCTGGGATGACATGGCCAACAGACCTCGATGCTTTGCCAAAGATGGCCTTCATTTGTCACCACTGGATTGCCAGATCCTGGCCAAGGCTCTTGCCTCCCCCATTGTGCCTTTTGTAGGCAATGTCCCAAAGATAAAACTTTCAACTTAAAAGATCTGTCAAAAAGTAAATTGAAGGTCATGCTGCTTAATGCTAAGGGCCTTAACCTGAAAATGGACTTACTGGAGGCCCTCTTTGCACTGGAAGATGTTGATGTATGTGAGGTCATGGAAACTTGGTTCAGGGCTGTGGAGAGCACCCCTACCTTACCAGGCTATACCTCATCCCACACATTTTGAACCCAAAATGAGGTTGGCAAGGCTAAGGGTGGTGGTGTCTCCATCTTCATTAAGGACAGGCGCACCTCCAGACTGGTTTGCCAGTATGATGCACTGGAACTACTCCAGGTACAACTGACAGTTGTGCAAGACATCCATCCAAGTTATAGCTAGCTATAGACCCACCTCCATGACTCGGGACACCCCCTCCTCTTACTTGGATCTACTTGACTCCATCAAGGTATTCCCCTAACACCTTGATCCTTGGTGACTTCAACCACCCCACCATAGACTGTGTGAACTAGTCTTGCACTAACGCACTCACCCAATGATTCCTCAACGTCATTAATTCTAATGCACTAGACAGCTCGTCTCATCCCCCACAAGGGGAGATAACATTATGAACTTGGTTCTTCCCAACATGGATAACAGATGCACCACTCCCATAGTATGTTTTGCCCTGGTGAGATCAGATCATAGGACTGTCTCATTCAAAGTTTCTCTCCCACCCAACACCCCCCCCCCCCAAGACATAATCAAGCTAAATAACTTCTCAAAAGCTGTCTATTACCTCCTGAGGGAGGATATATGTGGCTTCGCACCACCATCCCCATCAGAGGATGCAGACAACTATGCTGAACAGTATGCCAATGCAGTATACAAGCATCTGTACAACTGCATGGACTCAGCCATACCCTGTAGAACTAAACCCTGCTCCTCAAGGAAACATAAACCTGTTTGGTGGACATCCTCTATCAACAGGCTTTACAAGAAAAGGAAGAAACTGTTGTCCAACAGTAAAAGGGACCAAATTCCAAATTGGAAAAACTCCCACCTTAGCCTCAACAAGAAAATTAGATCATTAGTTACAACCTCCAAAGCAAATTATGAATAAAAACAAGCCTCCATAACAAAGGGAAACCATAAAGTCTTCTTCAGTTATGTCAAGAACCTCCATGGCAAAGCCCAGGTTTGTTCTGAATCAGAACATAACAGTATCACTTGCACTGATCCTGTTGACTTAGCCAACCTGCTAGCAGATAGGTTCAGCACAAACTTCACCTCTCTGCCCCCCAAAGGCCCTTTTGACATCCCCGATACTTGTCCTGCACCTCACATCTCTGTAGATCAAGTGTTACAGGCCCTATCCAAGGCAAAGAATGCAGCTTCCATGGGACCTGATAGTATCCCAGGATGTATTCTGCACCATCTCCAGCAAGAACTGGCTTCTCCATTGAGCACCTTATTCAACCACAGCCTAAGTACTGGCTTCATTCCAGCAGAGTAAAGAACTGCCATTGTCATCCCCTTGCACAAAGTTAGAGCCACTATTGACCCTGGAAACTATCACCCCATTAGCTTGACAAGTCTGATCTGTAAAGCCATGGAGTGTATTATTATGGATCTAATAAACAAAAACATAGGACTAAGTACTTGACCCCACCCAGTTCGCATTCGTCAAGGGCAGATCTTCCCTGTTGAACCTGGATGACTTCTTTGAGACTGTCACCAAGGCCCTGGATGAGGGAAAGTCAATGCATACAGCTTACCTTGACTTGGCCAAGGCCTTTGACACAATCCCCCACTCAGGCATCATCAAAAAGCTAACACAACTTGGTGTAAATCCCTATCTCATCAGGTGGGTGGCCAACTGGCTCACTGACAGGACCCTCAAAGTCAAAATAGGCACCTCCACCTCCGATAGCAGACCTGTCACTAGTGGAGCTTCCCAGGAATCTGTTCTGGGACCTCTACTGTTTGGCATCAATTTCTCAGAGGTCCAGGCAAAGACAAAGGGCCTGTGGCTGACCAGGTTTGCGGACAACTGTAATTTGGGTGCTGTCATTGACTCCCCAAATGATGTTAACATACTGCAGGAGGGTCTCACACCAACTAATGACTAGTGCCAAAGTCATAGCCCCAACCTAAATGCAAAAAAAAAATATCATCATACCATTTAACAAAAGCACAACCCCTATTGATTACCACAACAACAGCAACCCCTTAAGCACACAACCTGTGGTGAAAGACCTGGGCACTCAGGTTAATAACAACCTCACTTTCAACTATCACGTAGCAGCAGTGGTCAGAAAAGCCTTTTACTTGATTTCTCTCATATGTAAAGGGATTGCATCCAGAAAAAAGCAGGTTATCATCTCTCTATACTCCTCCCTCATTAGATCATCTCTCTATACTCCTCCCTACTTAGACCAATACTTCAGTATGATACCTCATTTGGGAAGTACCTCTCCAAACATCTACACCAGCTGGAAAGGCCACTGAAATATCTCGCAAAGAGAATCCATGGCCTCCAACAGCTGTCTTATGCAGATAGGCTCAAATCACTATCACTCTACTCAGTATCATACAGATTGCTCAGGGGCGAACTGTATCTCGCCTACAAGGCAATCTCTCAGACCCTGACCTACTAGAGATGTTCTATATCTATAAGTCTAACTCTTCACACACTACCCACTTAAAAGGCCTGAATCTAATATGGAACATCAACAAAACCTGCTGGAGAAACAGGTTTGTCTCCCACAGGCTGCTCCGTCTCTGGAACAGACTTCCCATACACGTCAAACAGAGCACCTTGCTGACCCTCTTTAAGTGCAACCTTGATGACTAGATGGGAAAAACCACAAATTTGTCCCAGGCATTCCACCTGCATCCCTCACTGAAAAGGGTGACAGGTGCTGACTAGGTTTCTTTTTTGGGATATACTCTTGGCTAGGCTTGGAAAGGCCCCAGGGCCATTAGCCTAGTAACCACCTATGATCTTATGTGAAAAATAAATTATCCAAGTTAAAGCAATTCAATATGGAATTTAGTAATAGAGGTCAGGACCCTATCAGTGCAGTACTACAAAGGTGGCAACAGGTATTGCATTGCTCTATACAAGATAAGGAATGGGAAGTGATGTGGAAATGGAATGCAGGCATACCTTTCAAACTTTTAGTTCAAGAAATTTGGAGAAAACCCAACAAAACTGGGTACAAAGGTAAAAAAATAGGGACAATTTTTAAATATTGCTGTTATAAACTTAGAAAGTTGCTAGAGTAACAGGGTTTGTTTTGACATACATTTTCTGAAGGATTTGAAGTCTGAAATTGAAATGCATGTTATGACTTTAATCCTCAGATCATCCATGTGATTTGCCAGAAAAACACAAATTTTATGAGGAACAGACCAAAAATATGAGTAAAAAATCTGGACATTCTGTGAAACTCTGGGCAGTTGAGAAGTATGAATGCAAGTAACACACTTTCATATCTGTCACAATTCATTTAATTTAAAGTTGATAAGTATGTGACACCAGACCTCAGATATTTGTAGAGCTAACATACAAGATAGGAACAGGGTATGCGTTACATGGTCTGGAAATGTAATGTTATTTAGACACTTTGAAATTGGAGGAGAGATGCAATAAAATGTGCTAAAAGAATGTTACTACCTCCAGACGGGCGCATATTTCTAATTACTGCACATAACCGTAGTAGACAATCCTAACTTCAATACAAAAATAGCAAACTGGATTTGAATGACTAATACAATCTTTTAAGGTAATATTATCAGATATTAGAAACAGGTATATTTTGATTTGCATGCGTACTTTATACTTTTTTTTCATAATCTATGACTAGGGTCCAGTACAAGGGCAAATAGACAGGTATGCAAAGTATATTTTAATAAAATACAGGTATGCCAAATGTTTAAGCATGGGTACATAATGTGCTTATAATATAATCACAGCTGAGCTCCTACACCATGTAACTTAGGTTGGTATGGCATAACTTTACTGGAAAAGCTCACCCAGATTCTGCCACATCTTGCTGTGAGGGAAATGTTAGTTTGCTTTTGATAACAACAACTTGACCACGCTCGAAAAATATCCTTATAATTTTATTGAAGACTTAGCCCTTCGGCTCAAGCCCTTCAAAGAGCAAAGATTCATAGCATATTCTCACTTTTAAATACTAAAACCCTACCTAATTTTCCAATCATTCAATAATGCAATTAAATAATGTATTTCCAATCACATTCTTTATTGACTCCAAAGTGTAATATTTCAAAATAAAGTTTCCTTCTCTAATAATTTATTCTTAATATCCACACATTCTCCTAAAAATAAATCAACTTTTTCCAAAATACATCCCTTTAAATCATCTGGTTTTGCATTATGAAACTGAGAAAAGTGGCCTCCCAAAGGGCTATCTAATTTTTTTATTTTTGATGTCTGATGTGTTCCTGAAAGTGGATTGTATATAGTTTCCCCAATATAAAATAAATCACAAGTACACTTTAAAACATATATTACCCCCCTCTGTGCTACATGTATAACTACCCTTAGGGCAAAACTTATTATTATTAATCCAAGTAAAGAAATTCACTATGCATTTACAAACATAACATTTGTTACAAGCCACAGTGTCTCTATTACAAGAAATATTAGTACTTATAGAGACATTTGGTGGTAAAAACAGTTATGTACCACAATATCAGCTAGATTTCTACCTCTTTTATAACAAATGTTCACATATTTTTTAAACAGATGTATTAAATGTCTATCCTTAATCAACATAGACCAGTGGTTGTCTTACCTCGCCTAACAACATATTCCGATAAGATGTTACACATTGTAACAAAATATATTTCTTTTTTATCATTTCTTTTATTTTTATTATATTCTCTTCCCCTCTAATATCACTAATTAAACAATTGTTTGTATTACTATTATTAATAATAGGGGGTTTATATTGATTTTCCAACACTTTAGACTGTATTACCATATTACAATCATAACCTCTCTTAATAAACATATCCATATCATTGATGACATATATATATATATATATATACACACACACACACACACATATAAGACCCGCGGTGGTGGTGCTGCGGTAGCGTTGTCGCCTCACAGTATTACGCTGTCCGGTTCGATTCTCAGCTAGAGCATCTTCTGCATGGAGATATGCGTGAATGGGCGTACCTTCAATGAAGGTTGTGCGTCAGGGCTGGTAACTCAGCACGTAAAAATCAACTACCAATCATTAGCGGACCGGAGTCCGCTGTGGCGACCCCTAACCGGGAAAAGCCGAAAGACACAAACATATATATATATATATATATATATATATATATATATATATATCTCACTTTCAAAATTGGCCATCACAATATTGGCATACATAGGGGCAAAAGCTGCCCCCATCGCTGTGCCTTGTAGTTGATGAAAACATTTTCCATTAAAAGCAAAATAATTATTTTGAAGACAAAAAACAACTAATTCTATAAGAAAGGGAGATAAAGGAAATTCCCCTAAAAGGTAATATAAAGCATGAATGCAAATATTATGTTTTATGTTGGTTTACAAACGTTTTGCATCTAAGCACAACCAGAAGATAGTATCATATCAAACCACATTATTAATCTTATCTAAGAAATCCTGACTATCCTTTATATATGACGGTATCGTAACAACATAACATTTCTAATGTTCAATCAAAAAAATGCACGTTTTTTAAAAAATACTTTTCTGCAGAGACAATAGGTTGACCACTTAGACTAAACTAGGAAAGAGACCGCGGCTGTGTCTTTTGGGAGTTGCAGGGAAATATTTAAATTTTAAATTAACTGTTGGGATCTCTCCCCTGCAACTATTTAAATTTATTGGTCATCCCACCGTATTCCATAGAACCAGAATAAAAACTGACCACCCCCTTTCAATCCATCTTGCTCTTTTAAAATTAGTGGCTCTCTATTTAGGCATTTAAAGTTCAAGTTACCTCCTCTTTCATATCTAACTGCTTAGTGCATACTGAAGTGCTTAGAGTATTATACCATTTTTTCCATCTTACCTTTAAAATCTGGAACATCTATTGCAAGACCACCAATTATTGAAGAGTCCACATTCTGCATCTCAGTATTTATCTTGGCATTAGTGCTTGTTTTTTCTCCTGGTGAGAGAAGGAGCACAAAGACATTATTTCCTCGAGACTGCTGATCACCAGAAAGCCCAATAACTGCTTCATAGTTATCAGCTTGGAATTTGTGCTTATATTCTGCTCCTGGTGAGAGAAACAGCAGAGTGCATTGATTCCTGACTATTTGTAGTTGGACAGTGAGTCTCTGTGCTTGGCATTCCTGACTGGTCTGCTGCTATTCAAGGCATCTACCAGGAAAAGGCTACAAGCCTACACTCCCTTGCATCATCTGGGACAAGACTGTGGACCAGCAAATAGGCCGTGTTTGCTTCTCATCTTGGGATTGGTGCTAAAATGTGCTTCTGGTGAGAGAAGAAGCAAAAGAGCATTATATCCTAGTATCATTGAGACCAGCACTAGTAGTAGCCAGGCAGTAGCCATTCGTGTGGCTGCCCTTTTTTCATAATTCTTGACAAGCTAATTCTTTCTTTTCAGTAAGTACTGTTTGATTTGTTTATAACTTCTGAATATCTGCCTAAATACTCCATCCTTAAATTTTCAGGGTCTACTTATTAGTTTACCCTCAAGTGTTTGGCACTGACCTATATAAACACAGACACCTCAGTGACAATCTTCCTGTAAAAGCATGATAGAAATTTCAACCATAAACAGTTGCACACAGGATAACTAGTTTGCAGTGACAAGCACTGTCCCCAGAGCCACAAAGCGGATACTCCTGGCATTGCTTTATATTCTCACTCCAGCTGTCTAATCAATAAAAAAAGTGTCTGTTGCTGTGGATATGAACTTTCTCACTATCTCTGCTACCAGCTTGGTGTATATGGCCATCCTCAGGGAATGTAAAATTCCCTCACGTTTATTGATAACTAGTTAATCCTCAAATAAACTGATAGGGTATGTGAGAGATGTATTTACAAAATGATACTGGAGGCAAAGCTCTCACACAAAAGTACTCCTAATGTCACTAAGGTTGTCTGTAGCTGTGCCCATAACACACACAATTCAAACCAGACATATCAACCCACATATTTTGCTGCACTTAAATGCAAAATTCCTACACCCAAGACCTCCTAGACAAAGTACGCCTAACAAATATCCTAAGCAGCCCCTCGAATACACTCTTTCAAAACAACACCCACATCAACAGGAAACTCATACCTTGTATTTAAACTTAATGGAAATACTCACCATCCAACCCAAGACCATATTCATGGGCAACTTTAATTACCCCATTATTAACTAGGATCCTATTTGACACCAAACATACAGGCACAGAGATTCCTGGAGTATGTAAAAACAAACTTCCTGAACTAGACTGTCATTAGATAAACCAAAGGGGCAACCATACAGGATCTGGTCCCCACTAATATGGGGAAGTGCTGCACAACCCCTAGCGTAATGTCTTCCCTGGTAAAGGTCAGACCACAAAGTCTCCCCTCTGAAAAAAAATATAAAACCTGGACTGCCAGCTAACCTTAGAATATTCAGGAACTACTCTAAGGCTAACCTCCTGCTGTGACTGCCTGGCAAAATTTAAAAGCCCAATAAACCCTGACAATACTGCTGCCTATGCAGACCTGTCCACAGAAATCCTATACAAGCATGTTAATAACTGCATAGAGGAATCTGTACCCACCAGGAATAAGTACAGAATGAAATACAAAAAAAACCAAACCACCCTGATGGAATCACAAATTCAGTAGGCTGTATAACACAAGGAAAAAAATAATGGCAAAAATTAAGGAGGTATAGCACCCATGAGGATAAAAGCATTCTCATCAAATTAAACTCAGAGGACAAAAACACTCTACAAAAGCCAAATTTGAGGTAAATTTGGCTCCCAGTCAAAGGGTAACCACAATGCATTCTTTAACTACATCCACAACCTCAAAGGCAATACACAATTGTGTGCAGATCTCATTGTACATGGAGCCACCTATACTGAGACAGTTGGGGTCTAAATGGAGAGATAAAAAGGAAAGTAGAATAGTATTGCTGAGATTGAATTAATCCTCAAGTCTTGGTGAGTACCTTCATGAGGTGGACCCTGTTTTTCACAAAATCTCACCAAGACAACAACGATATATAGACTATATTTTATATATCATACATCATGGACATAAGTAGGTAAAAAAAAAAAAAGCTGAGTGACAAGGTCTAGGTTAAAAAAATGCCCAGTCCTAGTAGGTGCACTGGTGCCAAGACTGGAAAAAATGACAGTGTAGAATCCTCAAAATATGAAAACATTCCTACAATGGGGCTAAGCTAGGCCCAGGGGGAGGATGGCCCCCCTGTTGTAGAAAGAAATGGTAGTCCACAAAAATTGAAAAGCCAAAAAAGAGCCATAAAAACACTTTTGATGATAAGAAAGAAATTATGTACTGTTACTATTATGCAAAAAGCCCAGAATTTCCAGACACAAGATATACATGAAGATAAAGAGAGAAATTAGAGGAAAGAATACTTCCACAAGAAAAACTGTCAGAAGTATCAAATAGAAAATTGTGTTCATTAATAAAAGACATTTGTGAAAAACATTATATACACAAAGAAGCAGTATGCATGCATGTATGTATAAACTTTGATCTGTTTGGAAAATAAGCATCTGCGGAAGTGCAAAAATATAAACAACAAAGCCTAGAGATTTTTGAAAAAGTATAAAAATGATATATGGACATGGGAAAGAAATAGATATCTGATACGGTGCTATATTTATGCAAAGTTGAAAGCCTAATTAATCAATAGTAAAAAAGGGGTGTGTGGCTAGCATGGTCATGGTGTAGCAGCAGATTTCACAAGCTCCACTAAGGAAAATATATCTTCACTGGAATTTTGTTTCATATCAAGAAAAAATGGATTTATTTTTGCAGAATTTGACAGTATTCAACATCCTCTTCAGGAATATCTACTTATAAATCATAATTGGTTATAATTTCCAGTCAAAACCTTCATCTGAACAAATATTTCACTTCTGGGAGATTTTCAACATGAGGTATACTAAGGCATTCCAGTATAAAAAAGGAACTACAGACTTTAATAACAACTATTCAAGACCTCACAACTAAGACTGATATAACTGACTGTAAAATAGACAACTTTAAAGATAAAGCTACCAAGCAGATGGATATGCTTCATGAGGATCTAAAACAGCAAAAAATTAAAATTACTAGTATTGAGGAATCATTAACAGACTTTGATGGAAGATTGCTAGAAAATGAAAACAACATAGAATTTTTGCTTAAACAAAATACTTCATTACAACATAAACTGGATGATCTAGAGAATAGATCACGTCGGAATAATATAAGGATTTTTGGTCTTCAGGAAAATATAGAAGGAAACAATATGTCAAGTTTCCTTAACTCATGGCTGCCAAAATTTCTAGATTTACCAGAGGCTTTATCTTTCGTTATAGAGAGAGCATATCAGTCTCTCACATCAGGAAACAGTACCAACAGGAAACAACCTAGATCTGTCAAAGTAAAATTCCTATCATCTTCAGATGAAGACTTAATTCTAAAAACAACCAGGTCAAAATCACATTTAAAATACAATGACTATCATTCGCTTTGATAATGACTATTCAACAATGGTAATTACCAAAAGAAAGTTTTTACCACCTCTAATTAAAAAAATTGAAAAAGTACAGATTAAGACTCGCCTCTTGTTTCCAGCAAGGCTGAAAATTATTCTTCCTGATGGACGTTCATTGTTTGAGGATCTTGATTTTGCTGTGACATATGTTAAAAATCACAAATTACTAGATAAAATAGAAGAGATAGAGGGGGCTAACCCCTCTCTTAAAAGAATGGCTCCTAAAACTACACGAAAATCTACTGAAAAGCAAAAGAGACTTACGAATAAATGAGAAATACAGACTATTTATAAAACAAACTATTATTGTGGACTATGCTTTTATTAACAAGTTTGTTTTGATATGTTATAAATACAAGGTAAGATCTACACTGCTTGTCATATGTTGCATATATATAATGTTTCATTCATAACTTAATTTGGTGTAATAGAATATACTTAATATACCATCAATATATTTATAATTAACACTTTAAGTATTCATTTTATATAAGTAAGCATACCATATAAAATGCATTACCTCAGTTTCTGCTTCATAGTATAGGATACTACTTAGCTGTATATTACACTTTAATTTCACACAGCTATAATGTATACAGTTATAAATATTTAATATTCTATTTAAGATAAAATGAAGGGATACATTGGAAATATAAGGTAAAGAAAAATGGAGGGTAGGGGAGGGGGGTGAGAAAAGAAAAAAGTTTATATATATATATATATATATATATATATATATATATATATACATATATATATATATATATATATATATACACATATATATATATACATATATATATATATATATATACATATACATATATACATATATATATATATATATATATATATATACATATATATACATATATACATATATATATATACATATATATATATATATATATATATATCTATATATATATGTATATATATGTATATATATATATATATATATATATAGATATATATATATATATATATATATATATATTTATGTGCCAATAAGGTAAAACAATGTACCCAACACACTAATCATAGGTGACTCTACAGTCAGGCACACTGATGTCCCACTCACCAGGCTAAACAAGGAGAAGGTTATTGTCAGTTGCATGTCGGGTGCCAGGATCCGCCACATAACCCACGCACTCAGGTAACTCCACAACAAGTACAAATATGACTTTGTCATTGTCCATGTGGGTGGGAATGACCTGAGATGTACCTCCTTGGACTACATGAAAAGAAACATGGAAGAACTCTCCAATTCTGTAGCCCAGGTAGGTATGACCTTGGCCCTGAGTAGCATTCTGCCCTTGCCCAGAATGATACCGCAGTACAACGACAAAATGATTGACTTCAACAATTGGCTAAGCTTCTGGTGTCATTCAAAGCGGATCCAGTATCTGTCTGCTTAGGATGACATGGTCGCCAGACCACAATGCTTTGCCACAGATGGCCTGCACCTGTCACCCCTGGGATTCCGGATACTGGCTAAGGCTCTTGCTGCCCCTATAGTTCCTTTATTAGGCAAGGTTAAAATAACAAATTCACCACCGTAACAGGAACAGGCAAGCAAAAACTGAAGGTAATGCTACTCAATGCTAGAAGCCTAAATCTCAAAATGCACTCACTTGAGGCACTCCTTAAAATGGAGAACATCGATATCTGTGCAGTGGCTGAGACCTGTTTCAAGGCTCCAGAGAGCAACCCTGCACTACCAGGCTATAACTCATACGACACTTTTCGGCCATGTAACCTGGAACGAAACACCAAAGGTGGAGTTGTGTCCATATTCATTAAGGATATCCACACCTCCAGGCTAGTTGCTCAGCATAATGCATCCGAGTTTATCCAAGTGCAACTAACTCTGAGCAAAACTGCAATCCATATTGTAGCTTGCTACAGATCCCCCACTATGCCCCAGGATTCCCACTCCTCTTTTCTTGATGTACTGGAAAATATTAGGGTTCAACCAAACACCCTAATAATAGGCGACTTCAACTACCCCACCATTAACTGGGAAAACTACTCGTGTACCAACTCCTTAGCTCAATGCTTTCTGGAATTCATAAACTCCAATGCCCTGGATCAACTTATCCACACCCCCACCAAGGGAAACAATATCCTAGACCTAGTCATTACCAACATAAGTGACCGGTGTTCCATACCTGAAGTCAACTCCTCGTTGGTCTGATCCGACCATAAGCTAATCACCCTTGATATCCATATCCCGCCCCCACCCCACCCCCATTAAGGAAACCACGGTAAAAAATTTCTCCAAAGCCAACTTCATGCTTCCTAAGCCAAAAGTGGTGAACTTCATGACACCCATGCAGATGGACAATACAGTTACAACTGCTGAATCCTACACAAATGCATTCTATAAGCACTTACACGAGTGCATGGATCATGCTATCCCAAACAGAACCAAAATGCTATCCTCCAAAAAAAGGAAGCCAACCTGGTGGTCCCCTGCCATAAACAAACTGTACAACAGAAGGAAGAAACTGTTGCAAAAGAGAGTAAAAATCCCATGAGTGGAGGAGCTCCCTGGTCAGCCTCAGTAAGAAGCTGAGATCCCTTCAAAGATCCTCCAAAGCTAGCTGCGAAAACAAAATCGCCACTAATTCTAAGGACAACTAAAAAGCATTCTATAGCTATGTCAAGAATCTCAATGGCGACACTCAGATCTGCTCTGAGTTACAGCACAAAGGCAGGAAAATTACAGAACCAACTGATATTGCCAACATCCTGGCAGATAGGCTCAGTGCTAACTTCACACCCCCAACCCCTAAAGGGCCCATATCTATACAGGAAGAATGCAGAGTCCCTGTAATCACAACTACGCAGGTAGAAGCTGCACTCTCTAAAGCCAAAAACACAGCATCCATGGGACCGGACAACATCCCAGGCTGCATTTTACATGAACTTCAGAACAAACTGGCTCCCCACTTAAGCAACATGTTCAATAATAGCCTTGCATCAGGCTTTGTGCCCACTCAATGGCACACAGCAACAGTTATCCCACTCCACAAAGGGGGAACCAACACTGATCCTGGGAACTATCGACCTATTAGCCTGACGAGCCTGGTCTTCAAGGCTATGGAATGTATCATCATGGAACTCATAAACAAAGACATTGGTAACCTCCAAACTCTGGATCCCACCCAGTTTGGGTTTGTGAAAGGCAGATCATGCCTCCTGAACCTGATCAACTTCTTTGAAGCAGTCACCAAAGACGTAGATGAGGGTAAGGTGGTTCACACAGCCTATCATGACCTTGCCAAGGCTTTCAACACCATCCCCCATTCTGGAATTATAGCTAAACTCACTAAACTAGGTATAAATCCCTACGTCACAAGGTGGGTTGCTAACTGGCTCACTGACAGATCCCACACTGTAAAAGTTGCAGACTCCAAATCTGACCTCAAAGCAGTGACAAGTGGAGTACCACAGGGTTCTGTCCTGGGACCTCTCCTGTTTGATATCTACTTCTCTGAAGTACAGGCCAACACAGAAAGCCTCTGGCTAATGAAGTTCGCAGATGACTGCAAACTAGGAGCCATAGTCAAGTCCCCAAATGATGTGGACATCCTACAGAAGGGCCTCACTGAGACAGATGCCTGGTGTCAGAGCCATGGCCTCAAGCTCAATGCCAAAAAGTGCAGTGTCATCCCCTTTGGTAAAAACTCTGTACCCATGAACTACCACATAGGCAGCAATCTTCTTAACACCAAATGTGTGATAAGAGACCTTGGGACCCAGGTGGACAGTAGTCTCTCCTTTGATAGCCATATCACCACAGTAGTCAGGAAGTCCTTCTATGTGGCCCACCTCATCATAAAAGGGTTCTCATCCAGGAAAAAATAGGTCAGTCTTTGTTCCCCTCTACTCGACACTCATTAGACACATTATAGAGTACAATACCCCTTTTGCAATGTACCTCACAAGACATCTGCAGCAGCTGGAAAGGCCACAGAAGTACCTCACAAAGAGAATTACTGTCCTCAAACAAATGCCCTACACTGACCACCTCAAAAAACTCCAGCTTTACTCAGTAGCATATCGCCTACTCCGAGGTGATCTCTGCCTAACATATAAAGCTATGTCAAACCCAGAGCTGCTGGACATGCCACACCTAAAGAAATCCCAATCCCTCCAAGCTACACGCTCTGGGGACCTAAACCTTGTCACCACAATAAACAGGACATGCTGGAGGGATAGATTCCTGTCCCAGAGACTTCCCATACTCTAGGACAGGCTACCCATCTATGTCAAGCAAAGTTCTTCATTAGCACTCTTCATGAAAAATCTTGATGAGTGGATGGGAAATAGGAAATACACCCCGGGGATCACTTCTGTGTCTCTGCTCAACAGTAGCACAGGAAAATAACTTTCTTGGGTGGCGAAAGCCAGGAAACCTTATTGGCTAGGCTTACGTAGGCCCTTGGTCTGATAGCTAGTACCTACCTATGAACCTATACATATACTTTCCTGTATAGATAGTGTATTATACATAAGTCTCTCTAAACTCAAAGTAATAACAATGCATAACATATTCAAAGCCTTCTTCTCTCTTCTAATTGCACTTTATTTAAGTCATAGAGAATAACATATTCTTAAAACAGTTTCCATCTCACTTCTAATCATACAGTACTGGTCAGCACTAAGTGTAAACTGTATTGCACCCTCAGAGTAGAACAAGAATTCACAATGCAATTATTAAATATTTACATGATATACATTTTAAAGGATAGGTAAATGTTGGTAAGGTAGTGTAGTACCTCTGGGTTTAAATGCCAATGCATACATTCGCTCTGAGAAGCTGGGAGATGTTATATGGGTTTCTATTACAAGGCTTATTATTTATATATTAATCTAAACTCTAGGGAATATATATAGTGAAAAATAAACATAGTGCTTTTAAATGACAAAATAGAGTAGTAGGAAAAGTTACAACATTACTTTCATGCTTTGTTTGAAAACTTTTTTTTTTTTATGACAGTTTTGCAGTTTCTAGTATGGGAAACAGATATATGCTGATTCACATGTATAAAAACGTCTTTTTTACTGAAACTCGGCTGTTTCCCGCCGAAAAAATAAGGAAGACAACTTTGAACATTCTCCTTACCTCGTGCAGTTCTCTCACGAGCTAAGTATTCATTTGGAAAACTTTCTACAGTTTGTGGAATCATCCCTTCTCTCTCTCAACTTCCTCGACGATGTGAAGCAGCTGGATGATGTCATCACCATGCAATGAATATTTCCAGGAAGTGCAGAACTGTATTTTGACTGTAACTTGGTTTAAGTCTTTTTTGTTTTAAATCAACTGTTATTTACTTAAAATGATCATTTATATGGTCAATGACAAGATTACATATTACAATAACATATCTTCATCTTTTGTGACTTGAAGAAAGGATTACAGGCCAGATAAAGGAATAAAATGTACAAAGAAAAGAGGTGAGGGAGGAGATGGTTATGAGAGAACTGTGTGGGTATTAAAATGTAAAAATGTATGTGCTTTATTCTTAGACCCTACAAGTGTAAATACTGATGGTAACATTCATTTTTGCATATATGTATGTGTGTGTGTGTGTGTGTGTGTGTGTGTGTATATATATACAGGGCGGTGCAGTGGTGCAGCGGTTAATGCTGTCACCTCACAGCAAGAGGTTCTCCGGTTCGATTCTCGGCTGGGGTGCCTTCTGTGTGGAGTTTGCATGTTCTCCCTGCATTTGCGTGGGTTTCCTCCGGGTACTCTGGTTTCCTCCCACATTCTAAAGACATGCTTCTGGAGCATTTCTCCCCGGGCCTCCGCTGAAAACAGGATCTATGGAACCTAGTCGGACTTTCCCGGTCAATAAATGTAAAATAAAAAAATATATATATATATAAAATATGAGTATGTATATATATATATATATATATATATATATATATATATATATATATATGTATGTATATATATATATATATATATATATAAAAAATTCTCTCTCTCTTATCTTTCTTTGAAGTATCACTGCATACTATGATTATGGTTACCATACTCAAAGTTAATATCTTCACAAATTTGTGCAATCTTTATATTTAACTGTCATAAGTAAGGTTATGCATATCATTTCAGAATGTTTGCATAGCAAAGAAATGAATAACAAAAGTGGTATATTAAAAAGAACTTTGCAAATAGATATCTTATTCTGCCACTAGTGAAAGCGTTTGTATATACATGTGTTTATACTGACTACATCCCATTTGGGGATGGTACAATGTTGATTTAAATGACATACTGTTTATAATTACACTTACATCTTTTAAATAGTCATTCTAAATATAACTATTTACAAGGGATCCTAACTACTTGTTAGCCTTGTTTTATTTTTTTTCTCTCTCTTTTCTCTCTCTCTCTTCCCTCTCGTGTTCATATATATAAGTTAAATAAAGGGAAGAGATATAACGAGAGTTACAAACATGTTAATACAAAATAGAATTACAAACCATGGTTTGAACAATAACATCATGTCCTGGATAACGTACTTTATCTGATAACCTAATAGAAATGTTGTTTATATACACAACCTCGGTTATCTATATTAATAGTAAGGCAGTGGGTTAAATTACTTAGTCCTTTTAAATAATCTGTTAGACATTTGCCTTATTTTGGAATGCAAATCATATTTTGATCTATTAGGTTACATAGGTTTCTTATTAGATGTGATATCTATGATAGTATAAACCTTCCAGATAACACTATATTAGGACAATTAATGATTTCATTAGAATTTGGTTTTCTTAGTGTTTCTAACAAAGTATATAAAATATGTTATTAGTGGAGTTTGTACTCTGTTGTTAGTTTAGGGATTGATCTCAGTGACAGATGCCATTGGGATTAGGAAGTTATAACTCCATGCGGGGAGCATTGCGATGTTTGTTTTTATCTAGTGTATGTAATATATTTTTAAAAAAAAATAGTTTTTTGACATCCAGAGAAGCCTATTTTCAGAAAATATAGAGCATAAAGCTCAAGGAATACATTTTTTTTCTTAAAGACATGAGATTTAATATTTTTACTAGGAACAAATTCACTTTTTTGCAAAAATGTTCACATTATACATATAATATTGATATGTTACTAACACATCTTTCAGGTACAATTACATAATATGACTATGTTGAAAGGTATGTCACTTAACATAAATGATGTGAACAATCCATATAAAAGAAGTAATTTATTTAAATATCTAGCTTTTCATAAACCTAATATAGTATTCTTACAAGAAACCCATTTAGAAAAAGATACTATTAAATTTCTAGATACAAATAAATACACAAATATAGTAAGCTCAGAGTGTATGAAAAAAAAAGAGGTGTAGCAATATTGTGGAACAAAACATTACCATTACCCAGAATAATCAAAACATACCAAGACAATAAAGGTTTGCTTTACTTGGCTGTAATTGAGATGGGTAAGAAACTATACACATTAATAAACAACTATTGGTTACCTGGTATTGGTACTAATACTATTAGGCACATATTGAATCAAATAGTTTCACTACCTGAGGGACATATCATTATGGCAGGTGACTACAACTGTATGTTAGACCCTAAAGATACAACCACTTCAGGAAAAAGAAAAATTACAGCACAAGCTAAACAACTTATAAATTTCATAGACTTATACCTACTCAAAGACATACATCATTTTGTGGATCATAACTCATTACAATACACGTTCTATTCTAATAGATACAAAACATATTCTAGAATTGATAAAATATTTGTTTCCACACAGATAATGAATAACCTGACCAATAGCAAAATTATATCCTGCCCAATCTCGGACCATAATACTATCATATTTGAACTTAATATTAACAACACCCAATAGTGTCCAAATTAAAAAGATTCCAGCATATCTCACACAACTTAAGAATTTTCAATTATTCGTAACAGAAGAGACACAAAACTTCATTAATATAAACTCAGCATCAGACACACAATATATTTATTTGGGATTCCCTAAAAGCATATTTATATGGACAAATAAACACATGGTTTCATAATAAGATGAAAATATAGGATAAAGATATAAGAATAATACAGGATAAACTGGACTCACTATACACAAATAATAAAGACAACCTGTCTTCAAAGAATATAAAGGATGAGATATGCAAACTAAATGAGGAATATAGATCTATCCTACATCATAAAACAAAGATAACACTAGAAAAATATAGGTTTCTTGCTTATTCCGTAAATCCTAAACATCAAACCTTAAGAATAAGACCAAAAGATTAAATAAATATAATTATATTAAAGAAATACATTCTGCAAAAAAGAAGAGAGAAGTACATAGTATGCAAGATATATTAAAAGAGGTTAGATGTCACTTTCATGAAATTAATCAATCCACAAAACAAATTCAAACACAAGATAACGTAAGAGATTATATTAACAAGAATATATATAATAAACTAAAACAACAAATAGAAGTGATTGATAAACAAATCACTTTATCAGATATACAAAGTCAAGTAAGTAAGCTTAAACTAAACAAAGCTCCAGGTAACGATGGAATTATTCCTGAAATATATAAGATAATGCCCAAAATGGCTATTTCCTTACTACACAAAATATATAATTCGGCCCAAAATTATAATATTACACCCCCATCCTGGAAATATACATTTATATCCCCTATTTTAAAATCAAATAAAGACCAAAAATTCTGTTCCTCATACGGAATATCTTTACTGAATATCGGTTATAAGATGTTTATGAATATGTTCTCAGAAAAATTGAAGAAATTCTTACCCCAATTAATAGACGAAGACCAGACAGGATTTATAACTAACAGAAGTATTTTTGATAATATAAAATGAACCCTAGCTATTATAGACTTCTCACAAAGGAAGTAAAGGAACTTATCATTAATTAGTCTTGATATTAATGCGGCCTTTGATTCTATTAACTGGATCTATTTACCCTTTTGGAATGCTTACATTTTTCACATAATTTTATTAATCTTCTATAACATTTATATGAAGAAACCTATGCATATATCAAAATAGGGTCATATATTTACAATAAAATATCTATTACAAAAGGCACCAAACAAGGATGTGCTCTCTCTCCTCTACTATTTCCTTTGATCATGGAACCCTGTGCAAATGAAATAAGAAACAATAAAGAAATAGAGGTTTGGAAATGGATAAAGACAATATAGCCAAAATCCAGCTGTTTGTGGATGATGTTCTTATCACCACAAAGGGAAATGGCTCCTCATTCATGTCATTATGTGAATCAATTAAAACATTTCAAATGATGTCTGGTCTATCATTCAATGACAATAAAACAAAAATTCTACTCATATATCCTAATAATAAAAAAAGGATGATAGGAAATAATACATATCACATTGCTAACACAGATTAAATCACATATCTTGGAATCATTCTTGCCAAAGGCATTAAATCAATAATTCAATTAAACTATAACAAATGTTTACAAAATATCAAAGAATTATTTTCAAAATGGAATACAATAATATTTACTACTGAAGAAAGACTAACCATTATAAAAACAATAATTCTACCTAAAATCTTATACATAATGCAGTCCATTCAAATTCTACCCTCAGAAAGGTTTATAAATAAACTAAACACTTTAATACTAAGATTCTTTTGGTCACAAAAAAAAAAAAAATAGAATTACTATTAATCAACATACTAACAGCTGGAAGAATGGTGGAATAGCTTTCCCAGATCTAAATCTCTATTCAATTTCCGCTAGAATCAGATCAATTTCTCAGCTTTTAGATATAACCTATTTAGCTAAATGGAAATCTTTATGGGAAGTATCAGCCATGTTATTTATAATGAGACCAACAACATATCAACTAGAATTCATAAACACACCTTTTTTATGGATCTTAAAATAATATTTTATCATACATACTAATCCTAATCATACTGCCAGTTACATACATATTATAATTAACTTTAAAACTTTATATATAAACATGTTAAATATAAAGACTACTTTTTTTGTTATTTCCTATAGCATATACACAAGAGACTTTTGTTACCTCAGATGTTAACAAAATTTCTCAACTGAAAAACAATGAACTCAAATAATGGTTCCAGCTAATATATGAATATAAGACTAGTTCAAAGGATCATATTATACAGGAATATAAACTTAATAATTCCTCATGGTTAGATATACAAACACTTATACTATATCTTGATAATAAGCTGAAACTAGCTTCACCAACTAGAAAACATGACACCAAGATATTATTACAATTTCTTCAATCAACATTATTGCACCAGCATGCATATTCAGGTAGTCTCTTCTTTATTTATAGACTTTTAAGAGAAGAAGCATTTTCTTGCACACATAACTACTAGAGTTATTATAGTTTAATTAATCATAATTCCCCAAGTGAGCAAGATAAGGTCAATATGCTACAATTAGCTGGGAAAACATCATTTTCTCTGAATGGAAGATTTACACATGGAGATCCATGAATAGATCATTTTATACACCACAAATAATGGACAAATTTAACAAAAAACAGAACATCTGTAATAGATGTAACTCTATTGTAGATATTAACTGGAAACACGTTTTTGACTGTCCAACCTTAAATATCTTTTGGAATAAAGTAAATGACCTTTTACAAGCATTTTTTTCAGACAACTTCATATTGAATAAATCATTAATCATATTTAATACACCTGTTCCACAATGTGTTAGGAAAACCAAATACTCATTAATATGGACTATATTGGCAGTGGCAAGAAAGATCATAACAAAAAATTGGATTTCAAAACATCCTCCTACATTCTCTGAGTTTACTGATTTATTAAAAGAAGTTAGTCATTTACAGAGAAGAACCATAACCTCTAGAATATCTAGAAAGACACCTGAACATTATTTATGGGTTAACTTACAAAATATGTTGGAAAAAAAATGATCATTTTGCATAAAGGTAACTGACAAGGTTATTCTTACCCAAAGAGTAAACATCCCGCACACCAAACACAGTCCAGTAACAAATAAAATAATGATCAAACACAAACTGCTGAAGATAAAATTAGACGAACTGGTAAAAAAGGCAAAGAAAGTCACTAGTAAACCAGCAGTCTTTATTCCAACTCTAAAAAACTCTTCAAATGTATGGTACTAGGTTCATTAAAGTATTATTTACCATTTTTTATACATAGCTTTTATATTAGTCGTGCTGGTAAATCCCTGATATGTCTGCTCGCAAGTGTTTAGCTGTTTAGTTGGTGTAATAGTAGTGTGGCAATTTCTTGTTTTAGACTTTAACAAATTTTAGTCTTAGGTTGTATTGTTGTTAATAATGCGATTTTTTATTTAGTTACTTATCTTCTATTTTACAGATAGGAAGAAACTTGTTGTAAACATACGCATCATGCATCACAATTTATGTACTATAGTGAGCAGTGCTCCTTTAAGTTAATTGAGTGAAGCTTGTGTTGCATGCAACACCCATCTATTCATTCATTATTTAACAATGAAACTTTATGACATTTTTTTACCTGAAGAAGTCCTGCTAGAGAGCAGGACGAAAAGCACTTTATTTTTATGCTAATGCTGGTTTGCAGTCCGTTGGTATTTTCTGAGTTCCTATTGTTGGAATAAAGACTGTTGGTTTACTTGTGACTTTCTTTGCCTTCTTGGCCAGTTCAAATAAAATAATGATACCAAGGTGTCGAGATGAACAAAGGCTGTAACTGTAAAAAGTCATTCACTGAAAGTCAATATCTTCCTTAAAACTTCACTTTATTCGAAAAAACAGGAACAGTGGTAAGCACCGTCACCCTGATAGGGCTTCTTCAGAACCATGGAAGTCGAATAGAGAACACTATAAAGCACTGTTAGGAGAGTATAGAAGAGGGAACAGAACAACAAAAATACTCAAAGACAGACATGATAAAAGCAATATGAAGTATTATAATGGATCAAGATCTATCTTGCACTGTTGCAAATAATAAACAAAAAATCTCAGCACAGGCAGAGCAACTTAGAGGATTCACAGATAAATATAAAGGAAAAGTACAGAATTTATTTATGACCCTAAAATGTTCTATAGAGAATTGGGAAACAAGGCAAAAAGAATTCAAAGACCACCCAGAAAAGAAGAAATAGATATATTTTGGAGAAATATTTATAAAGATCCTGTGGAACATGACAAAGATGCTAAATGGATAGAAGTAAATGAAAGAATAAGAAATTCAAAGGTACAGGCTAAGAAATGGAATGAGGTAAAGGCCAGACAGACTGAGATAAAGTTAAGAAAATCCTTCATCTGGAAAACCCCAGGCCCAGCTGCAGTACCTAACTTCTGGCTAAAAGTGCTAACACCTTTGCAAGAAAATTTAGTCACGAGTAAGAACTATTTATATGCACACCCCGGATAGACACCAACCTGGTTAATAACAGGAAAAACAATGCTCGTACTTAAGAGTGAACCTGCAAGTTATTCTAAAAATTATAGACCAATAACTTGCCTTCTTTGGAAGTATAAACTATATACCAGAAATGATGCAGAGTTTTTAGCATTTAGAAGAAAATTCAATCATGGCAATAGAACAAAAGGGTAATAAAAGAAAGTCATATGGAATAAAGGATCATTTGTTGCTAAATAAAGTCATAATGGACAACTGTAAAAAGGGGAAGAATCTAAGTATGGCATGGATTAGCTATAAAAAAGCATTTGATAGTATCTCACATTCATGGATAAAAATGCATAAGATATCCCCTACACTGATCAACTACATCATAACAATCATAAAACAGTGGCAAACAACTTTGCAATTAAGCCATGATAAAGGACAAATTATTATTCTACAGATAAAAATTCAAAGGGGGATATTTCAAGGTGACTCCCTGTCACCACTGCTATTCTTTCTTGCCCTTAACCCTTTAAGCTCAATACTTAGACTAGGCCATGGCTATAATCTAGAAAACAACAGTGTAAAGACCTCACGTCTTCTCTTTGTCAATGATTTAAAATTGTATAGCTCATCAGATGAGGAACTTAAGGGTGATGTGCAGAGCTGTAGTAACTACATTGGGATTAAATTGATCAGTCACAGCATGAAGTTATGGGAAAGAGTAGTGGAAGCTAGGTTAAGAAGGGACGTGATGATTAATGATCAGCAGTATGGTTTCATGCCAGGAAAGAGCACTACAGATGTGATGTTTGCTCTGAGAGTGTTGATGGAGAAGTACAGAGAAGGTCAGAAGGAGTTGCATTGTGTTTTTGTAGACTTAGAAAAAGCATATGACAGAGTGCCTAGCAAAGAGTTGTATTGTATGAGGAAGTTGGGAGTGTCAGAGAAGTATGTAACAGTGGTACAGGATATGTACGAGGGTAGTGTGACAGCAGTGAGCTCTGTGGTGGGAGTGATGGATGTGTTTAAGGTGGAGGTGGGATTACATCAATGATCAGATCTGAGCCATTTCTTATTTGCAATTGTGATGGACAGGTTGACAGACGAAATCAGACAGGAGTCCCCGTGGACTATGATGTTTGCAGATGACATTGTGATCTGTAGTGAGAGTAGGGAACAGGTGGAGGAGACCCTGGAGAGATGGAGATATGCTCTAGAGAGACGAGGAATGAAGGTCAGCAGGACTAAGACAGAATATATGTGTGTGAATGAGAGGGAGGATAGAGGAATGGTGAGGATGCAAGGAGTAGAGGTGGTGAATGTGGATGAGTTTAAATACTTGGGATCAATAGTTCAGAGTAATGGTGAGTGTGGAAGAGAGGTGAAGAAGAGAGTACAGGCAAAATGGATTGGGTGAAAAAAGAGTGTCAGGAGTGATTTGTGACAGACTAGTACCAGTAAGAGTGAAAGGGAAGGTCTACAAGAGGGTAGTGAGACCAGCTATGTTATATGGGTTGGAGACAGTGGCATTCACAAAAAGATAGGCATTAGAGCTGGATGTGACAGAGTTAAAGATGTTAAGATTTGCACTGGGTGTGCTGAGGGTGGACAGGATTAGGAATAGTTATATTAGAGGGACAGTCCAGGTTGGAAGGTTTGGAGACAAAGCCAGAGAGGCAAGATTAAGTTGGTTTGGACATGTGCAGAGGAGGGATGCTAAGAATGACGCTACCAGGTAACAGGAAAAGAGGAAGGCCTAAGATAAGGTTTATGGATGTGGTAAGAGAGGACATGCAGGTGGTTGCTGTGACAGAGCAAGATGCAGAGGACAGGAAGAAATGGAAACAGATGATCTGCTGTGACGACCCCTAACGGGAACAGCCGAAAGAAGATGATGATTATCAGATGAGGAACTTAAAGCACAACTGCACATAGTGAAAACTTTTTCAGATGATACAAAAATGTCATTTGGTCTTGATAAATGTTCAAACGCAACCTTTAAAGCAGGAAAACTGCAGCACCAAGAAAACATCTGTTTGGGACAATAATGTGGTATAGAAGAACATGAGCAGGAGGGAGTGTGTCAATATTTGGTAACTGATGACAGATCAGCAATAAAATATGAACAAATGCAAATAAAACTTAAGGAATACTTTCGATGACTTAAATTAATCCTGAAAACAGAGTTGACATCTAGGAACAAAATTCAAACTATAAACCAATTTCCTCTTACTGTCCTAACTTACAGTTTTGGAGTGATTGACTGGCCCCAAAATGTATTGGATAGATTAGACAGGAAAACATGAAGGATGCTTCATGCTCACTAAATGATTTATAAAAATCAATGCATACCAAGACTATATATTTCCCATTTTGAAGAAGGTATGGGCCCCTTTTAAATTGATTACATGTGTAGATTTGCAATCGTAGGACGGCATATATATCTGCTGACTTCACAAGACTCAAACATAGTGAAAGTTTTGAAACATGAGGAGACTAAATCTAAGGTGACTTCCCTGCTTAGTCAAGCAGAAGCATATCTGCATCAAGAAGTTACTGCAAATCAAACCAGAAGTAGATAAAAATGAGGCAGCAACTGAATGTGCCAAAAAGCAATATAAGGTGAAGGATTAGATGAGAAGGCAAGAAATGTGGAAAATGCATAAATATAGTTGCAAGTATAGAAATCTTCTGGAAGAACTTCATGTTGATGAGGATCAAATGCAGGAATGGTTAAGGAGAGACAAATTCAAACCAAAAGATGAAAGGTTGATATTGGAGGCCCAACATAGTGGGTTATGTACACATTGGTTTAGAAAGTTCATTGAACATGTTGGAGAACCAGACAAATGTAGGTTTTGTAAAACAGAACTGGAAACAGTTGCACACCTTGTTGCTGGTTGTGACATACTAATGGCAGAAGGATTGTATACTGAAAGGCATAATAATGTGGCAAGACTGTTGCACTGGGAATTGTGCAATCATCATGGTACTGAAGTGGCAGAAAAACACTGGAAACATGACCCACAAAGCATCACAGAAAATAATGAAGACTACATCACATGGGACCATCCATTACCAACAGTTCAAAAAATAGATGTGAGAAAACCCGATATAGTGGCCCATGAAAAGAAGAAAAAATAGCAGTAATCATTGAAATTGCTACACCCATTGACTACAATGTCTTGTGTTCAGAGACACAAAGTCATAAAATATCAAGATTTGCAGGCAGAAATGACAGCAATGTCAAAGAAAGATACCCAAACAGTTCCAATAGTAGTAAGAGCAATGGGTTTTATAAAAAAAGAATCTACAATCGTATTTAGATACGTTACCAATACATGTAACTTCATACGAATTGCAGGAGGAGTCATTACTGAGCACATTGCATGTGCTGCATACAGCACTTCTGGCTGACATCAAAGATTGAAACAACATTAATTTCATAAACCTTTATCATACTTTGACCTAGGAATGGGGTCCATTTCCATCATGGTATTAGAAACCCAAAAAGACCTGGAAAGATCAAAAAAGCTCGAAGATGGAGCAAATCTACTGGCTAACAAATTCAGCTCCAGCTTTACCCCTCTCTCCCCCTTAGGTAATACCATCAAATATAACTCTCCCTGCTATCACTAGGAAACAAGTTTTTAATAGTCTCTCTAATGCCAAGAACAATGTAGCAATGGCATAGGCAATATCCCAGGATGCTTGAAGGCATAGGCAATATCCCAGGATGCTTGAAACATGACCTATCAGGGCCTGTGGAATTGTTGTTTAACTGTAACCTCCAAGCAGGCTTCGTGCCTCAAGAATGGAGAACAACAGTCATCTCTCTGCACAAAGGTGGGCCATCTACAGACCCTTGAAAATACTGGCCCATACATCTCACTAGTCTTATTTGCAATGCCATGGAAAGATTTATTATGGAAATGATCAAAAAATATACAGTAAACCTCCAGACACTGGATCCAATCCAGTTTTGTTTCATCAAGGGCAGGTCATGCCTACTCAACCTGGTGGACTTCTTTGAGGAGGTCACCAAAGCAATGGATAAGGGAAAAATGGATCACACTGCCTACCTTGACGTGGCCAAGGCATTGTTGACAAACTCAAGAGGATAGGTACAAACCCATATGTCACTCAGTGGATAGCCATCTGGCTCACAGACAGGACCCAGGAAGTTAGAATTGTGATATCCACCTCTACAAAGAGGTTACTCACAAGATGCATCCATCCTTTTTGGTATTAATTTCTCTGAAATAAAGGCCAATGTCAATGGTCTCTGGCTGACTAAATTTGTAGAGGATTGCAAATTAGGAGGTATCATTGAATTCCACACTGACACAAATGTTCTCCAAAAAGAGCTGACACAGACAAACAACTCATGTCAGAGCCATGAACTAAAATTACATGTCAAGAAAATTAAATGTCAAGAAATGCAAAATAGCATCCTTCAGGAAGTCATCCAACCCTGGTAACTATCATATTGACAACATGCTCCTTAGAGATGACCCAGTAGTCAGGGACATAGGAACACACATAGACAGAAATCTAGCCTTTGACCATCACATGTCTACAGTAGTGAGGAAATCATTCTACGTTGCTGAACTTATAAACAAAGGTATGGCATCTAGGTCCATGGAAGTCATTATTCCACAGTATTCAGCATTCTTCAGAGCTATTGTTGAGTACAATGCCCCCGTTGGAATGTACCTAACCAGGCATATCCAACAAATGTCCACAGAGGTGCCTCACTAAATTAATACACGGCAAAAATAAAAGCAGACCATCTCAAGGCTCTATCTTTGCATTCTGTCATCTACAAGCTGTTGAGTGTAGATATATGCCAGGCATATAGGCATTGTCAGACCCCACTCTCATGGACTTCCTGCATATCCACAAAACAAAAAGCACCAGGATTTCCAATTCTAAAATCTTAAACATTGCCTATGATATAAATATGACCTGCTGGAAGGACAGGTATGTATCCCAGAGACTATACCATTTCTGGAACAGGCTCCCCATCTATGTGAAACAGAGTTCCTCCCTTACTCAGTTCAAGTGTAACTTGGACAATTGAATGGGGAACAGGAAAGTCATCCCTGGCTTGGCATCTATATGTCTAATGGACACAGACAACCTGTAAATATTCATCTCCCAGGCCCCTGCTTGTAAATGTTTCATCTTACACTCATCAGGGATACAAGAACTTGTCAGAGACTTGGGAATGCATGGCTAGGTTTAAAAAGGTTTAAATTGGTTGGTAGCAATTCACCATGAATTAATGATAGATTTTTTCTAGGATGCCATTGTGTGGCTTTAGATTTTGTAATATTAACAGGTGTTTCACATTACATAGTAATACATCAAACTCCCACCATTTAGAATATTTATTTATCAATTTTAGAAAGTATTTGAACAACTCTTATTAACTTGCAAGTAATATTAATGAAATTTGTATTTTAGCTATTGTTTGCAATATACACGACACTAAAATTTATTATGTTGGTAAAAGTATTATGTTTGCTCTTTATTTATGATTTTACTATTTACATGGTACGAACATTAATATATTTGTCTGTATGTGGCATAATATGAAAGTACTTATATATTTATATAATTATTTATAATTCATTTTATAATATATTTAATTAATTGGTTAAGTTAAAAATTTTAACATATTTATTTCATAACACACATATTACTCTTAATAACAAAGGGTAGTACTGAGGAATCATTTCTTTCTTTTTGTCCTGAAAGAGTGTTATACTTAATTAATTAAAAAGCAGATTTCATTTGAGGGAAACTACATAAACATCAAAGTGGCAATCCCTTTTGTAAAGTTAAATAAGGTTCTTTAGAACAACAAAGTATTATATGAGGTCCTTTAGCAGGTTGTTATGTTTACATACATTTCGCATTTGCATTTTACATTTTTTCTGCTACAACAAGTACAATGAATTGCAAATAAATTATGTCAAGTAACTTTTAATGTGCTTATTTTAAGAAGTTCAAAGAACTAAACAAAAACTTTTATATGTAATTTTTTATATATAGTTTTATATACAGTTTTCATTAGAATTAATATTGTGTATACTTGTGCATATTTTAAATGTTTAAAGCAGAAACGAACTGTCTTTTTTGCTTGAGTGCACTTTGGAAGTTCTCATTCTTAAAAAGCGTTGATTACGAGCAATGTTACAGTAACGCTGGTTTAGAATATTTTAATTTTAACAATTTAAGCCTTGTAAAATGTTACACAAGAACCTTAAGATGTCTATTTATTATTTATTATCTGTCAATCAATTGCACACTAAATAAGGACTAAATTTGAGTCGGCAGGATATGTTAAAATGAGCAGAGGCATTTCTCCTGTTTCGGAGAGTCTGGCAAATACACATTCCATTAAAAGAAGTACGCTGCAAACGCTGTAAATTTGATGTTTCAGTATTGAAAGCAAAAAGTTTTAACAGTGAATTGATTTAAATTATTGGTACCAATTAAATGTTAATTGATTAATTGGTTTTGCAAACTTGTATATAAGCACAGTAAAAACATTGGTGGTTCATCTTGACAAAGCCCGTCAGAGCAACGGGTGAAAGCGCTTGAAGTAATTGTTTTTATGTGGATTTATTCGCATTACTGTTCTAACAGCTATTCGTGCATTTTATTCCTGGTCAACTAATAAAGGAACTTCTGTTTTGTAACCGAGAAAGTTTTTTGTGTTCCAGACTAAGGACAAGTTTATTGGGATTCTAGTGCTTCTGCAAAACGTTTTATTGACTTTTTTGGGACCTAGTTCGTGTTTTTCTGTTTGGTGTTTGGTATGGCAGAAGGCACTGAGGCTCCCGACTTCCAAGGAACACCGCTGATACTCAGTGATGTGGCAGATGACGTTCCCGTCACTAGGTCTGAATTTAGGCAAGTTATTCAACTTCTTACACAACTTTCTAATACGGTCAAAGACAGCTACGAGAACCATGGCAGCAGAATTGCTGCAAACCAGGAACATGAATTTGGCGCGAACAGAGCTGACAAAGTTTGTTTACGTGAACCACCTTTTGGGAACGTATCGGAGCAGCAACCAGGTATTCCAAACAGAAAGGATTTAAATCAGCAGCAAATGGCTATTCCTCTAATTGACAACACACAGAAAACTTTTAATTTTGACGCTTGGTCTACTAAGCAATTTGCGTTTTCTACAGGTACTGTGCATAATAACATTACTAATAACAACAAGATAGACTCTGATTTTTCACTGTTTAGTGATAAATTGTATTCTTTCAAAGCAACAAAATTAGAGATTGACTATCTACAAGAATGTATTAAAGTAAGGAGGGTGCCCAGAGGCCTTCGGATCAATAAATTTCCGAATAATGCAACCGTGGGTTCAGACCTACACAGAGAGATTTCCGAGCTTTTTGACTGTACAGGACTTGAAATGTTACAATTAATGGTGAAAGACTATGAAAGGAAAGCGGACACTTTGCTAGAAGAGTTAAATGTTATCAATGACTCTATTAACACTGACACTTCCTTTTCCAGAATCAAAAAAGACTATAACAATGTTTTTCATGAAGTTGATCAGCATTGTCTCAAAATCATGGAAAGAAAAGTTAAAAAATTAGAAAGAGATTTAAATGACTATAGGAATGGGATAGTTCAGTGTTACAGTACTAAGCAGAATTGGTCTGCCAGATATATGGTTAAAAATGGAGGACCCCAACCAGTGCAGAACCTAAATGATGGTACACCATTAACGGAAACCTTAAGACGTAGTGAAAGATTGGCTCAGAAACACATTGGTAATAATAGTATGAGTAACAACACCCCCACAAACAATGACAACCAGGGTTTTCAGTTTCCCCAACGCAGGCAAGGGAACAGAGCACAGTTCCAGAACCAGCAAACATGGGGGAAGCAGCGCAGATAAACATGTTCTTTTTAGATGATAATATTGTATCTCAAACATATTCCTTTCCATGTGTAATTGAAACCAAGAATAATTTTACAATTTACAATTACACGGAAAATAAGGTGGATGACACACATTTTGATTTATTTACAAAGGGCTTCCACTTTGTCCCAACTAAATGTATGGACACCACTAAAACTATTTTGGAATTTAAACTGTACACAAGGCAGTTAAATTTAGATATTTTCTTTAAAGGGAAACCTTCTTCAAAAGACTTAGTTAGTAGATCAAGTACGTTCAACCCACCCCTACATCCTGTTATTAAAATTTTTGAGGATTTAGTAGAAACTGAAATAAGGAACCTTCCCAAAAAGAGTGTTTTAAAACATAATTTATCCCAGAACTGTTTTAAACTCATCAAACAGTTAAGAGATGAACAGATAAGGGTAATGAAACCGGATAAAGGGGGTGGTGTTGTTTTAATGTACAAAACTAAGTATGAGGAAATTATATACAACCTACTCCAGGACACAGAACAGTACAGTACCCTTTCCCTCAATGAATTGAACATTGCATATACTAGGATTAAACACAACTTGTATGATTTGTTATTGCAAGGTGCTATTAATGAAAAACTTTACAATTATCTAGTAGTTAACAAACCTCTTACACCCATAATTTTTGGAATACCCAAGGTACACAAGGGGTTAGAACCATTAAAATTTAGACCTATTGTCGCTGGTGCAGGCAGCATTACAGAACCCCTTGGCAAATTTGTTGACGCAACACTTAAGAAGGCTATTTCATCAATACAGCACATTTGTAAAGATTCCTGGGAATTCCTAAAAAATATTAATGTTTCTTATTTCTCTAGAGTGGATTTCTTGGTAACAATTGATGTAATAGAATTATTTCCTAGTATTCCACATGATACTGGCATACAATGGTTCAACGAAATTTTAACAAAATTTTCAGATTTTAGCAACAGTATTATTAATTTATTATCAGATTTTATGGGCATTATTTTGAATAATAATTTTATCTATTTTAATGGTGAATTCTTTAAACAAAACAAAGGAGTTGCCATGGGTTCACCATGCGCCTCAGCATATGCAAACATGGTCCTTTGTTATTGGGAAAATGTATTTGTTTTCACATCACAATGGAAAAACAACATTTTACACTACAGAAGGTACTTGGATGATATTTGTATTTTATGGGAAGGTAGTAAAGCAAGTTTGGAAGATTTCTTGTTTTATATTAATGAGACTACCAATTTTTTAAAATTCACATCTACTATTAGTGAAAATCAGATTAATTATTTGGATGTGTTATTACACAAGAACACAGAGACACAATTATTTGAGTCCTCAATTTACAGAAAACCATCCTTCTCGAATACATATCTCCATTTTAGTAGTGCCCACCCCTTCTCACAGAAGAAAGGAATTGTTAAAGGCCAATTCATCAGGGCTTCTAGAATGTGCAGCACAGATAAGAAGTTTTCGGATGAAGCCCAAACCTTAACAAAACTTTTTTCGGAAAGAGGTTATCCTTTGACATTAATTGAGAAAATGTACCAAGAAGTTTTACAAGGAAGAATAGACATGTATAGGCCATTATTGGGCACATGTGTAGACACAGTTGAGGTAATAAACCCAATACCTGAAGTGGAAGTGAATCCCCCTACATCCCAAGCTATTTTTAGTTGTACTTTTAATAACGATAATTCTCAAATAAAGAGCATGATTAATAAATATTGGCCCATTCTAATTACAAATGAGGATACAAAAAAATGGGTTCCAGAAAGACCAGTTTTTGTAAATGCAAGAAATACCAACCTAAAAAACATGTTTGAGAAGCAACCACCCACACAACCTGGTAATAGAGGTGGCAAGGTTGGCACATACAAATGTAATAGTTGCAAACAATGTTCTTTTATTGTTGAAACAAATGGTTACTATATTAAATCTAGGAAATTTACATTGAAGCCAACAAGTTATTGTAATTGTGGCTCAAAAGGCATTATTTACCTAGGAATTTGCCAGATATGTGAGAGTTTTTATGTGGGCAAATCAGAAAGAACCTTAAGAAAAAGAATTTACGAACATCTTTACGATATTCGCAAAAAGAAAGACACCAATGCCTTTGTGAAACATCTTAACAATTGCCCTAATATGACACTAAAATTTTTTGTCATTGAACAAGTTCCCATTAACCCCAGAGGAGGAGATTGGGAAACTTCTATAGAATTTAAAGAACTAAACTGGCAATTAAAACTAAATGCATCAAAACCTCCGGGATTGAATGAAGCTATTAGTATCACCAGCCTTCTTAAACTAAGAAGGGCGAAATTATAATTATAATGATTTTTGCATAAACATAAATGAATATTTTTAATAGTTGGATACAACGAACACTATTTTTTAATTTTTTGTCACTAGACAAGATTTTGTTTTATCATAAAGTTTATTTCTCACTTCTTTGGTTGGTAGCAATTCACCATGAATTAATGATAGATTTTTTCTAGGATGCCATTGTGTGGCTTTAGATTTTGTAATATTAACAGGTGTTTCACATTACATAGTAATACATCAAACTCCCACCATTTAGAATATTTATTTATCAATTTTAGAAAGTATTTGAACAACTCTTATTAACTTGCAAGTAATATTAATGAAATTTGTATTTTAGCTATTGTTTGCAATATACACGACACTAAAATTTATTATGTTGGTAAAAGTATTATGTTTGCTCTTTATTTATGATTTTACTATTTACATGGTACGAACATTAATATATTTGTCTGTATGTGGCATAATATGAAAGTACTTATATATTTATATAATTATTTATAATTCATTTTATAATATATTTAATTAATTGGTTAAGTTAAAAATTTTAACATATTTATTTCATAACACACATATTACTCTTAATAACAAAGGGTAGTACTGAGGAATCATTTCTTTCTTTTTGTCCTGAAAGAGTGTTATACTTAATTAATTAAAAAGCAGATTTCATTTGAGGGAAACTACATAAACATCAAAGTGGCAATCCCTTTTGTAAAGTTAAATAAGGTTCTTTAGAACAACAAAGTATTATATGAGGTCCTTTAGCAGGTTGTTATGTTTACATACATTTCGCATTTGCATTTTACATTTTTTCTGCTACAACAAGTACAATGAATTGCAAATAAATTATGTCAAGTAACTTTTAATGTGCTTATTTTAAGAAGTTCAAAGAACTAAACAAAAACTTTTTATATGTAATTTTTTATATATAGTTTTATATACAGTTTTCATTAGAATTAATATTGTGTATACTTGTGCATATTTTAAATGTTTAAAGCAGAAACGAACTGTCTTTTTTGCTTGAGTGCACTTTGGAAGTTCTCATTCTTAAAAAGCGTTGATTACGAGCAATGTTACAGTAACGCTGGTTTAGAATATTTTAATTTTAACAATTTAAGCCTTGTAAAATGTTACACAAGAACCTCAAGATGTCTATTTATTATTTATTATCTGTCAATCAATTGCACACTAAATAAGGACTAAATTTGAGTCGGCAGGATATGTTAAAATGAGCAGAGGCATTTCTCCTGTTTCGGAGAGTCTGGCAAATACACATTCCATTAAAAGAAGTACGCTGCAAACGCTGTAAATTTGATGTTTCAGTATTGAAAGCAAAAAGTTTTAACAGTGAATTGATTTAAATTATTGGTACCAATTAAATGTTAATTGATTAATTGGTTTTGCAAACTTGTATATAAGCACAGTAAAAACATTGGTGGTTCATCTTGACAAAGCCCGTCAGAGCAACGGGTGAAAGCGCTTGAAGTAATTGTGTTTTTATGTGGATTTATTCGCATTACTGTTCTAACAGCTATTCGTGCATTTTATTCCTGGTCAACTAATAAAGGAACTTCTGTTTTGTAACCGAGAAAGTTTTTTGTGTTCCAGACTAAGGACAAGTTTATTGGGATTCTAGTGCTTCTGCAAAACGTTTTATTGACTTTTTTAGGTTTAAAAAGGCCCTGGTGTTTGTTAGCCTATTAAATACCTATGAACCTATAAATGTAGCACAGGCATTATAATGTTTAGAAATAGTAAAGCAGATGCTTATTTTATGGGAAAGATTAACTGTAAGTAATGCAGCTATGATTAACAAATGACGGGTACAATAGTGTATAATACAATAAAATATGTTAAAAAGTGTTTAGCCTATATAATATTATTCTTACTACTTGTGCAAAGTAGTATGGTTGGATTATGCTTGTATACTTGCTGTTATTAAAATGCAAATGATAAATAAAAATAGGTTTGAAAAAAAAAAGTACAGTTTCTCTCACCTAGGTACAGGTATGAGCGCAAATTAGATGGACATGTTTCAAGGCTTGATCAGAAAACTGAAAATTCAAACTTTTACTGTCTGCTAATGAACAAGAGCTGTTTATCTTCTCTTGTAATCTGTGAGGCATGCTACATATACCTATAAGTGAATAAGTCCAGAGACTGTCGTCAATAATAAATGTCAAGCATGAACAAATGCTCAGTCTGTCTTCTCCTACAGTACTGAATGTCATGGTATGATGTGTGATTTATAAATCAGAAAAGTATTTACAAAAATGCCTGCCATTTTACTTTGGCAAAATATCAATCTTCTTCTTCTTCTTCTTCTTTCGGCTTTTTCCCGGTTAGGGGTCGCCACAGCGGATCACCTGTCCGCACATTAAATGGCAGTGGAGTTTTACGGTGTCGAGTTGCCAGCCCGGCGCCCAACCTTCCACAGAAGGCACACTCACACGCACACCTAGGGCCAATTTAGAGTGTCCAATCCACCTGCAGCATGTCTTTGGGATGTGGGAGGAAACCGGAGCACCCGGAGGAAACCCACACGACCACAGGGAGGACATGCAGACTCCGCACAGAAGGCACCCCAGCCGAGAATCGAACCGGAGAACCTCTTGCTGTGAGGCGGCAATGCTAACCACTGCACCACCGTGGCCGCCCACTTTGGCAAAATATCAATAAGGCATTTAAATACAAAACATGAACTTGTGACAGCCCTGTTGACTTCTGTCACATGTAGACAGTAGTTTGCTGGGCAATGGATGGACTCATTTAGCTAGGAATTAGTTTGACAAGCACAAAAGTTATATACTCGGTAAGCCAGGATGCACTTTATTTATTTTTATGCTGCTGTTTATTGTGATCATTTTTCTACCACCTCTTCTTTCTTTTACATTTTTGCAGCCTGCCTTTATTAGAAACATTCCTTTTCCCTTCTTACTTTCTTCTTAATATGTCCCTTCATCTTTTACCATGCCATCAGAAATAAATTCAAAGCAGTTTTTTTTAATAGTTATATTTTCACAGCTAATATGAATTTCTGCACTCTTTTTAATCTTATCACAGTGTTTACCTTACAGCATCATGACATTCTACATCTTTGTCATCACTGTTAAACTGCATATTAGCTTTCAGACAAACTTTTCTTTGCTTATCCTCACTTGAAGCGAAACAGAGGTGCCAGTCAAATGCATTTTATAAAGCTCATCATTCTGATTTATATTTTCTTGGCCAGTGTCTGCATGGTTCTTTTATGTTTATTTAAGCAATAATCCATGTCTGTGCATAGGTATATAAGGATTTACCCACTGCTGGTGAGGTTTGATAACAAGCATGAAGCCAGAGTGATTAAACAATGCCAACCATGTGTAAATCCTGATATACCCACAAACAAGTATGGATTATTGCTTTTCTACAGGGACATTATATAAGAAATAAAATATTTACCTTTATTAAATCATGTCTTTGTATAATGGCATTTCAGACGTCCACTTTCTTCCTTGTTAACTGATGCATTACACATGCATATGGGTCTTGCATTCAAACCCTTTCACAATACATCAGTACAGTGCAGGAGAAGCAACAGAGTAAGAGAATCTTGAATTTCCACTGATGTTTTTTTCTCAGTGTTTAAAAAGTCAAGAGTTTATGAGCAACAGCAGAGGAATACAAGGAAACCCAGGTATGCTTCTGTTTCGTTAGTTCTGCAGAACATGCGTGATTGTTCTCGTATTTTGCTGTAACCCAGTATATACCAATAGAAAATCTGGCCACTCAATGGTACTTCAGCTGTTGGATTTTTTCTATCGGTATGTTTGATTTACAGCAGTCATGCTGGTTGGGCTGTCCTTTCAATGCGCTCATTTTTAAACAGCAATGAGCAGCTATCACATAAATATTATTTGAAAATCAAAGGGCGTCCATTTTTCTATGCACAATGTTCAATATGAAAACAGCCATAAAAGATGAAAGTTCATTGATTTTAACAAATATGTGCGAGTCTGTATAGCACATTTCATTATATGCAAGCAATGTACCCATGCTTGAACCAAAAAACAGGATGCATTTTTTCAAAGCAGCAATTCATGATGTAGCTATGCTCTCCTTCGAAAACATTCTTCCTTCACTGTACACAAGGTCAAGTTTGTTTAAACAAGACTCTAAAAAGTGTGCATCAACTTAAAATCCTTATGATTTGTATATGCCTAGTTCATAACTTCTTAGACATCATGGAAGTACTAATAGGTAACAGGGATCTATCATGGCCATACAGGACTTGATGTATAGTAAACTAGATTTAAAAAGTTATTGTTGCAGATATTGCATTAACTGTCTGCTACATACCATTAATCTTATCTCTGCTGTATGAATTTCAATGGAAGCAATCACTGTTAATTACTTTTGAAAACCAACCTACACCCAGTCTTCACATATCCAAATGTGCTCTAGGCATTTTGCATATAGTCAAAAGAATTTTACCTTCTTAATCTCAATGCAGTACAAACTTGTGCAAACAAATCACTTAATTTGAAAAATGGGTTTTGAAGTATCAGATGACCATTCTCAGGGGTGTCATTAGTGTGAGTCATCTAGAAGGTCACAGCAAGGGTTATTCATCTTCAAGTAATACAATTGGCTATACTCAGCAGTACATCTGATCATATTCATTTAACCACCTGTTCAAACAAGTCATGCATAATTCAAGCAGAAATCAAGCAGCTGAAATTAAATTAAATATCAAGCATCCATATTCATTCTTGGTTATACAATGCCTTGTTTGCCTTTGCAGATGGAGTTAATAGCTCTAACAAACCTATCCATTATTAGTTTTCTTACTGGAACATTTAACCTACAACTACAGAAACTTGAGCACTCTGGAGATGGTTTTGTATTTCCTCTCTTTTCGAAAATTATAATTTTACTATGCAAACACTTCTGAAACATTTGTTGTGTAAACCATTCTGTAGGCATTTTAGACAAAGGTGTTTATTTTTAACAATTTTAGCGGCAGCTTTTTTTTTTTTTTTTGAACAAATATTAACCCTTTAACTGCTGAGAATGTTCATATGGTCTGTCCCATACACTGGCTGTTGTTCATTATTAGCAGCAATTGTATTTATTTTGCTACTTGTATTTAAAAGCCTGCCTCCCTAAAATGGTTTAGCATTTGTTTGTGAATATTTTGGAGAATCCTACTGTTATAAATCTCTATCCAAACCCAATAGAGTTGTCTTCTATCCTTAAAGACAAATGAGCAGCTACATCTTGAATATGAATGAAAAAAAATCAGTTTTAATGTTAGTTTTCATGCCTTAGCATATAGAATAAATAGAAAGATTATTTCACAACAGAAACACATACTATTTTATGTTTAAAATTATAGCAACAGCTCATATTTATGACTTGTTAGTTTTTTGCTGGCTGTTTTCAAAAAAGTGCACCCTGTCAATTTACAACAGGCATTCGGACTTGAACTAAAAATGACGACAAGATTCACTGAACACTCTACTTTTTATTTTACTTTCCTCTGCTTAATTATCTTTAGAGAAAGAAGACGTGCATGCCAGTCACAAACATGTCAAATGCACATATTTTTCTATGAATGGAAAATTTTCATAGAAAGGGGTATTAATTTTGGTTCTCATTTTATAACAACTCACCAATGTTATGAACCAGCTACAGTCTGAGCTGTTACAAATATCAAAACAAGATGACCCAAACAGCTTTTTATGACTACTAGTGGAACATACAGAAAAGAACTGTATCTCTGTAGCTGTATAATGCATTTTAGCCGATTATTCAGAAACATACATCTTGACCTTAGCCATAAAATATACTTTACTAGTGGTTCCAGCAGTAAAGACATGTACACATCTTTATCTTAATATACAAGTATACATATGTGTGTGTGTGTGTGTGTGTGTGTGTGTGTGTGTGTGTGTATGTGGGGGGTCATACATCCAATGACAAAAAGATTATGTATTCAGAAGAAATAAATAGGATGCATACTTCAGATATAATGACATCTCAATAAAGAAGCATTTTAGGCAACTATACGACTAAACATATTTAAGAGAATTCAGAAATGCACCCAAGATGAATACAAAGTATAATGCAACCCACCAGAGTGTGGAAGTCTGCATGTCAGTTAAGTCCACCAGGGCATGTTTCTGATAAAATATCTTTTTGAACCCCTTCAGATGCATAAACTAGGAGTAAGAATGCTATGTGTGTGTGTGTGTGTGTGTGTGTGTGTGTGTGTGTGTGTGTGTGTGTGTATCTAAATATAAATATATGCACATATACACACAAATGTACATGCATATAGGGTTATTACTTCTGATGTAATGAAAACTCAGTAGGGAAGTCTTTTAGCCCACTACTATGCTCTGCAGGGAGGGAGGAAGTTCAAAACAGAACTTCCATTGTAAACAGGATATAAAATGAAATGGTTGACTATTGCAGTGTATACCACTAAACATACTTAGGAAGTGCCTGGATTTAAAAGGCCACAGTTCAGTTCCCCTTTCAGATTGTATTATGAAATTTTAGAAAGATAACAGAATGGCCTACTATAGAAACACTTAAGAGTTCTATTTAAATTATAGGGGTATTGCTGCAGCAGTATTTACTACTCGACTCACTGCATTAATTGCTCAAACACTTAACATATTAGCGAAGGTATGCTGCATATGAATAACATTTTTTCTTGTAAACTACAGAGAATATTACCATTGCTATAATGACAACTCAGTAAAGTAGTATTTATGACACTAGTCTACTAAGCATAATGAGAAGAAGTTCAGCATAGCACCCTAATGAAAACTTGGGTATAGTGTAGACAAATGTAAGACTATGTCAACAAAGTCATATGAAGTAAAGCCACTGGATTCTGTTTATGAAACTGTATATCTCTGCCCATCTTTGGGATTTCACAGTGAAACATTCAAGTCATAACAACAACAATGCTCACATCCCCACCATGCACCTAAGGCAGCAAATCTGTCCTAGCAGCTTCCAGTGCAGCATACCTTTGAATACGAGCCAACAAATTTAGCTTTCTGCATGTATGACACTGCAGACATGGCAAGTAAGAAAGGAATAAAATATGCATTTTCCATGGAAATATATGACATTTGTAAATGCTGCCTATATTTTGATATTCCTTTTACCTGACATTTATGAATAAGTCATTAAATCATATCTGAAAATTAAACATAGTGCCAAACTCTGACAGCCAAAATTTTCTAAAAATGATGGATTTTCTAGAGGAATATAAGAAGGCATATGTCTGTTCCCCAAAGACAGTTCATCACAATAATAATAGTAATAATAATAATAATAATAATAATAATAATAAGAAGAAGAATGAATTATACTTATCACATACCCATCTATCTATATCTGTCTGAATAAGTTAGCTTAAACTTCAATAGAACAAGATTAAATTAACCAGAAAAGGATAAAAAAAAAAAAAAATTGACACTAACACTCACGCTCTGAGGTACAACCCTGGACTATACAAAATACATCTACTTTTTCTTGGCAGGATGCATACCCTCCTGCAACCACCACATTAGGGCTACCACCCCCACATCCCCTGCTAATGATATATGCTAAGTCAGAGATCTCGCAATCCCCAGGGGAAGGGGCAATTCTCCAATCTCAGGAACTGTTGATCTCATACATCTCTCAACCATTTACTTTGTTGATCAAATCACTTATTATATGTACTCCTATATGTTTGTAGATATATATATATATATATACTTCCAAAGACACGTATAAATAAAGTAATGTAGAGGTACAGTGTACTTTTAAATGGCAGACATGCTGACTGATGTGTGACTCAATTATTCTTAATAGTACTGCTCATATTTGGGGAATCATTTATTTAATCTTAAACTCGCTCTACACATTCCTTGCATTATTTATTATAGTTAAATATGTCCAGTACTGGTAGAATTGAATAGTATACAGTATTCAAAGTAATTGCTATTAATAAAAGAAAATCAACTATTTAAGAATTAATTTTAGAAATGAGTGCTACTAAAATTTGCTATAGAAATATAAATGTGCTTTTCTGTCATAACTACATATTTTGTTTTGCTTCCAGATGGTTTCAGTATTACTACCTCTATGCATACTAAAGTATAGTGTTAATATGGGTGTTTATAGATACTTTAATTACAGCACCATTTAGAAACCCTTATGGGTTCCGCTATCATTTTCTTATCATAGCAGTTCTATATTCCTATAAATTAAAACAAGAAATGCCTTACATGCACTTTGAAATCCCACCGCCAGGATCCACATCATGTATGCCAAAACAGCGGCTGCAGGTACATTCTGTCACTACTTTGCTAACCATGCATCCACCCTGCATTTTTAAACTACAGCATCACATTTTTTGCAAACATTTAACAATGCTGTATTTTTTCTATCAATATGAAGATCTGTAAGATTTTTTTTGTGTTGTTTTTTGCATCCTTAACACTACTTAAAGGAGAAATTATGAGAATCCTTTGATGTATTTATTATAGCTTCAGTATTTCAGCATAGATGAGCGTCTTTCCAATTGTTAGGAATAATTTCCTCACGGGGTGATATGGATGCTTGAATTAATCAATATTTATTGGAAAAAAATACTTTAGAAGGAAGCCTAAACTATTAAACAATAAGGTAAAGTGTAAAGAATACTAAAAAAAAGCATATAGATTACACAGAAATTAATCCTGTATTTATATGGTTCTAAAGGTTAAGAGTAGAAAACTGAGTTGTTCAAATTGCAGCCAAAGTTCACATTCTTAAAACAGCTGGTACATCATCATTGTTGTATGATAGAAGATGGACTTAAAGCAGTTGACATAAATATCAAGGGGAAGTAGAAAAGAAACTGTAGAGAGTAGTTGAGCTTCTCTAGTCTCTCTTACTAATAATATTTTACTGTGGTGTGCCACAGTAATGTTTACATTCAAAGCATTTTAGTTGATGTTTAAACTTCTACTAAAGTGCCAAATGTCACTTCCACAGTCAGATTAACGTGTTCTCTTTTATGTCTCTGTCCCTGTAATCTCATCTTTGCACACCATGAGATGTCAATACCAGCATGACAATTTACTACTCTTTTATATTATTTTTTATATCTTTTTTTTGTACCATACTATCTGCCGTACAATGAACTTTCCAATGAAAATGACATCCAGCATAACCCAGAAAGCATCCTACTCTTACTTCATAATGTTAAAATACTTCTCTAATGCAAGCCAACAGTTGTCACCAACAAATAAGCGTTCAATAGCTCTTTCTGGTTTTATCACATTTGCATACCTCTTTTCATTTTACCCTGGTGCCTGCTTTTAAAAATATCTACAAAGATAATAAATCTGAAATGCATCCATGAAATCAAGAGTGGAATTCATAGTCTGGGACACTTGCAGCTACACGATGGTTATCCATGTGCATCCACGTGGACCACTGCTACACATACATGCAAATAAGATAAAGTTAATACTGAATAAGAAAAAGCAAAGGCATTTTTAAAAATACACCTACTACCTACATACAACAAAACTGTAAAGCAATGAGTATGCACAAAGCACTATATGAAAGCTGTAGACTTATTACTTCATATGTATTTGGATATCCAGATGGACACAGCTATGTGCAGTCAAGCTTGAAAGACCTAAGGCAAGAGATGGACTGTGCAGCTTTTATTAATATTTTTCAAAATAAAGGAGTTTAAAATGTTTTGTATACAAGGGTAACCTTGTGTGGACAGCCAGCTGCTTACTTTGAAGCAGATAAAGGGGATAAGGCTTATTTGAGTTAAGAAAGTGTACCAGATGGTGCTAGATGGACAGAGATTGTCATTCATTCCTGCAGTACAGCAGCATTTTGTATTTATTTGATCTTTGTGTGGAGTGCATAAATACCTATTCCTGTGTGTGTGATTACCAACTTTTATTAAATGTTTTGATATTTCAGGTTAGAAGGCATGCCAGATGATGTTAGCTGGGCAGAGAGTACACTTTATGATGTACAAACTGTTACACATATGACTCCATGATGCTTTTTTTCTAAACATATTTTGGATTGAGAAAATCTGGTGCTATCCATACATTCCTGCAGTGTACTGGGCCTTGTGAGGACTGTTAAGGACAACACACCAACTCACCATCCAGTTCTCATGACAGACCCTCTTCAAAATCACTTGCATCATCACCTAGCCTATCTTTAGGACGTGTACAACATATTTGAACTTGACCTACTGTGATTCATGTGTACCATTTCTGTTTTACATTTAGACTTTCGCAAACACAAGTACATGTTTAACTTAAAAGGAAATATGTCATTAATAAGGGGAGGGGCTTAGGACACATTTCAAGTTTATACATTTCATTCCTGCAATGGTACTGCATAAAACCTCCTAAAACTGTAGAAAAAATCTGTAAGTCATAAGAAAAGACTACAGTCATTAACACCAATGCTCTATGCATTACCATTCTTACAGCTGGCGTTACCTACAACATAAAAGTAGTAATACACAAGTTTTCAAGGATACACACTAATGATAAAATTACTAATCTAAATGACTATCCTGCCATGTAAATAAACAATGCTGCCACCTTACCCTCACCACTGCATAAATGATTATGTATTTTGTTTATAAGGCCACAAATTTGACAAAATAAAATAATCTAATGTGCAGTAGATCAACAGACAACATGCACTTTAAACTGAGAAAAATAATGCATAACACAAAAAAGTGTGATAATTTTGCAATCAGTTTAAAGATATGACCTTAAGTTAAATACTGAAGTAACACTTTTTACTGAGTGAACCTCTTCAGGACATTCAGTAGATAGATACTTGGGGACACCAGCTTGCTAGAATCCAATCTGCAAAACGGTTAACAATTGGATCACTCCTTAGAACATAAGTGAACTGGAGTCATTGAGCACTCAGGCATGATGTTTACAAACAATAATATGAGTAATTCTTCTGAAATAATTATATAAGATGAGAAGGAATGTTCTGATAAACAATGACAGTAAGCCATACATCACACAGGAATGTGAACAAGTACCGTTTCTTTCCTTATACTTCCTTAATCTCCCTTCTTCACTTACTTCCTTAATGTAGCTCTCTTCCAAGACTTAATCTCTAAATGAGGTTTGGAACAAACTGATCTGTCCAGGGACACTTTCAGTGTGGAGTGACATGTAGGAATGATAAAAGGGAGTTAGGGTGCTGCAAGAGGGGAGAAGAGGAGGATATTGGTGGGAGGAAGTTAGCTAGGTTGGTGAGGAAATAAGGGTTAAAGGAGAGGAAGTGAGATAAGTGTGAGGAAAGGCTTACATATTTTAATTTGAGTATAACTGGTAGGGATCAGATTTTGTTATGAACTTGCTACCCATCTTCCCTCCCTCTTTTATGAATATGGAGGATTGTGTGGTTACTTTGTGGGATGGGTGTTTAGGCAGAGAAGAGGGGCAGGCTTATCCCTCTTCTATTGGGTGTTTGATTCAATGAGTGGGGGATGAAAGTCAGTAGTGGGACACTGCTGTGATAAGTAATATAAAGCTAGTGATGGTGATGAGGCTGCTGCTTATTTAAACAGGGTGAGTGCACATACACTGGCCTAGTAAATGGTTGCATGGATGTTCTGGCTGTGATTAATAATTCTGTAATAAAGTTAAATAAAGGTCATCAAATGTCACTTGGTGTTGTGTGTTTATTGAAGGGGACTGGGACAAATATACCATAAGCCAGTTTGTTTATCACTTCATATTGCAATTCCTATTTGTTTTAGACTAAATTACCTTTAATTTCTCTACAAAGTGTCTAAAATTTCTAAAAATATTAAATGACTGTCACATACCTTGTATTTATTCTAAACCAATTTTTTATTTAATGTCTAATTTGTCATAATTATTTAAACTGCAGGTGTTTTATTTTTATTTTTGAAGATTGTAAAAATGTTGTCCTTAAAACGTTTTGCAATAATTTATATCTTTGCTCCCAGGGCCTCTGCTGAAATTGTGCTTCCTAGTAATCGGATATCAATAAATACATACATACATGCATACATAAATAAATACATCAATAAATGTGTCCAAAGTAGTGAGGAAATCATTCTATGTGTCTCATCTTATATGTAAGGGCATGGTATCCAGATCTAAGGATATCTTAGTACCACTATACTTGGCCCTTATCAGACCAATAATTGAGTATAATGCACCCTTTGGCATGCACCTCACCAAGCACCTGCAACAGTTGGAGTATCCTCAGAAGTTTCTCACAGCACAATGTACAGGGAATAACCAACATGTCACATGTGGACCAATTAAAGTCCCTATCCCTATCACTGATTCAATGTATTCAGTTTCCTGCTGACTACAGAGGCATGATCTATGCCCGAACTACAAGAAAATCTGTGATCCAACCTCGATGAAAATGTTGCCTATTTGCAGAACTAGCAGTATTAGCGTTACCCTCTCCAAGGAATTAAATCTAAATGAATGATTGCCCCTCCTCTGGAGCAGGCTTTCCTTTTCATGTGAAGCAAATCCTTTTCCTAACCATCTTCAAGTGCTGTCTGAACAAATGGATGAGAAATCACAGATTCACTCCTGAGGTGGTCCCTTATGGACTGAGGCAGTCTGTAAAAATTGTCAAAACTCTGTATGCTGACCTTGGTTATCTTTCCTCTAGGCCATCCAAAGAAGCAAAGTCAGGTAGTCAGATAAAGGCTGGAACACCACCAAAGAGTAAAACGTAAAAGAAAAACTGGAGCTCCTAACACCATGGCTTAAAACTTTAGTAAACTTCAGTAATAAAAAAGATAATCCCTTTCATGGAAAACAAACCCACCTCTTCAGACCATATAAAAAGTCACACAAACCATTCACATATGTATAAAAAATTCAAAAAGGTATTCTTCAAAGAAAAACAGTGTTCCAATCTACAAACACAGCCCACTGGAGCAAGGAAGTGGCCAGTAGAGATATGCTGTATCAACACACAATTTTAAAAACATGAATATTAAAACGGAGACATGGAAAACGTATCAGAATGAATAATCCCATGAAAAATCCACACACCTCTCTGATATTTAAATATTAATGTTTAAGGGTTTGAAACATAAGATCTGGCTTCAAAGACACATGTTCATTCAGCCCTGGAAATACTTTTAATTTTAAAAGAAGAATCCATCTCATGTCTTTCTTTTCATTGATATTTGTAAAGTCCCCACCCATCAAAGGTTCAGACACCAGTTCTAATGTAAGAAATTTAAAGCTGTGTCTGCTCCTATTCTCTGCAATATGTTGAGCTAATGCACTCTTACTCTTCTAATTATGTATGTCCCCCATGTGTTCCAGAATCCTTTCTTTAAACATTCTATTGGTCTTCCCAATGTAGAAAGCTTCACACATTGTGCATTTAGCATAATATATTAAATTCTTGGTCTTAAAACCTGCATAAAAATCAAAACTAATTTATTGCTTAGTTTGTGAGTGTACCAGAGGGGTACAACTCCAAATTTACTGACAAGCCTTGCATAGTCTACACCAAAATGTACATCTATCTGATGCATCAAAAGGAACCTGTTAAAATTCTTATAACTGTCGCTTCAGTGAGAAATTATTCCTAAATGAAAACAGGGGTTTATCATTTAAAACTCTTCTAAGATCCAAGCTAATCAATGTAAGTAGCCAATATTTCTAAACAGCCTAACAAGTAATGTTAACACTGCATTAATAAGTAAGGAGAAGCCTATTCTTAAAATAATGTTTGCTAGTCTGTTTAGGTACCACAGCTACTTCTTCAGCTGAATCTGGGAAATATTGTCTCCCCGCTGTATCTTGAACAGAACAAGACTCTACTAGACTTCTGTCATCACTAAC
>NC_056748.1:687505430-687558007 GCF_019279795.1 Protopterus annectens
ACAACACAGATCATGTTTCTATGGTATCACTATAATTGTTTCATTACCAATAATTCTGTCTCATTTAATCAGCACGTGATTTGTGTGTCCAAACATCTAAACCAAAACAATATTATTTCCAAGATCATAAAAGAAATAACCCCTTTTTAGGTAGCAGATTCCCCTACACCCGCACCCTCAAATTATTTAGACCAACTTTTATGTCACTCAAACTTGCAGGACTGTGAGAAAGTAAAATAAAACATAGCAGTTTCCTTTCTTTCTCTGAGCCCAGCACTGACTACATCAAGCTGAATATTTCAGTTTAAAACATTATGAGTCACTTAATTGAAGTTTAACAAACAGGAGGATTCCACACTGAAATTTTCCAACACTCACAACTGCTTTTCATATTACTGTAAGGATATGAAGCAGTAGCTCCTTGACAATGTATCGTAATAATTAATTACCTTCTCCCTGTTGCTAACTGTGGGATAAATATGAAGAGAATAGAAAATATTTTTTTATGTACATGACTGAGGAATCCAACAGTTCTAAATTTAATACTTTGATAAGTATTGTGATACTAATTTAGTGTTACCACTTTTCCTGTCAAGCTCATCTGATATCTCTGTTATTCTTGGAACATGTAGCATTGTCACTGCAACTTGTTTGAACAAAGTGGTTACTCTGTAAAGGCTATTTGTTAGCTAAGGTGCTAGGAGAATTCATTGTCTTGTATGAATAAAACAGAATACTGTTTTTTGGCGAGTTGACTCCTGGTCTTTTGGTTGTGGATCCTGATTTTTTTTGTCTGTTGGTGGTTGGACAAAAATTAAATAAATACCTGAAATAGTATAAAACAGGTAAGGAAATTAACTTTAGGTTCACCATTGCTTCAGTACTGTGTATGTATTGCAATACCCTAGACTGACAAGAATTTAATGGTGCAAATGAAATAAAATATACCATGCAGTCTGACAATTCATGCAGTTAATGCTTGTGAAGAAGATATTTTCCTTTTATACCATATACAGATCTTTCAAATTCCACATTTATTTTTCAGCAAATAACATAGCTAGGTGAAGAAGCTAGCTGTATCTTTTATAAAAAAGTACTTGCAAAACAATTACCATAAATGGTTGGCAGATATTCTTTTTAATTAATATTTGAAATTTCATTTCACATGCACAGTAGGGAAACTGCAAATATGCAACACACATTTAAGGTAAAAACATGGAAGTAAAAAGCACGTCAGTAATTCCCAAAATGCAATTGTGTCACAAGCCATACGCATAAGCTATCAGTTGCATAAACATCATGGCTTATGGCTAATTTTATGAGTAACAAAAAAGCTGATGTGTACAGAGCAGGATGTACATAGTTGCTTGAATCTTGTATAGGGGTTTTCCCCCTGCGCCTCCTCTGAAAATGGGCTAAGGCTCAGTCGGACTTTCTCAGTCAACAAATGTCAAAATAAAATAAATAAAAATAAAGTTAGATGAAATGTACATTTACACAGACACTCAGTCTCAAGTAGAGAACTATGCAAACTCATTTTTATGCATCTCTGTGCCACTTTGTGCTTCAGATAGATGGAAGTATACATACACAGCATCGGCTAACTCAAAAGCACAAATATATTCAGTATGAAAAAGGAGTATGTTACACTAAACATAACAACTTGTACTATACAAAATCTGGTCTGAAAAAGATAAAAATGGTAGATGAGAGTACTGCCTAATGTATCAGCCATGTTCTCTGTGTCTATGACGCACTGCAGATGAGAAAACAGATGTTCCTCTTTAGGGTTATCGTTTTTGTTTTGCATAAGTAAACAGACTGCATTCATAACAACACAAATATTGCAATTGCAATATAAGTAAAATACTACATCATTTGAGCACAAGTACTACATACACCATATACATACTTTACACATACTCAATGATTCAGATTTTACACACACACACACACATATATATATATATATATATATATATATATATATATATATATATATATACACACACATATAAATATACATAGATATATATTTATAAACATACACACATATATACCTATATATTTATATACACACACACACACACACACACATTATATATATATAGATAGATATATATCTATACACACACAGGACAAAATCTCTGTCATCTATATATATATATATATATATATATATATATATATATATATATAGACAGATATGCACATATACACATGCACACACACACTCCTCTCTCGATATATATATATATATATATATATATATATAGAAAGATATGCACATATACACATGCACACACACACTCCTCTCTCTCGATATATATATATGTATATATATATATATATATATATATATATATATATATATATATATATATACATACACACACATGCACACACATACACTTCACATGAAACCCGAAACTCGAACATTGGCAATGTTGAACTCTTAATTTTGCTGAAGGACAAATCTTGCTCCTCTCTCGACCCATGTTAACATTCATTCCTAGGTTGAATTTGACATGTATTTTGACAATACTGGGCAATGTGAATTTTCATGGACATGAGTCAATGATACGACCATTCAACCAAGTCCACTTCAACTAAATGATACTACACCTATATTATACATATAAAATGTGTGTGTGGTTCTACTGTAAAAGACTGAGAATTCCAGAGAGACATTCGTTAATGACAGAACAAATGAGAGAGAATCACAAAACGCTGAATGGCTACTAAGGGCAGATCACAAATCACTGAATAATTCTCTCCCATAAATAGTCATCACCAGAAATTACCACATTGATAATATTCCACTGAGAGTAGATCCTGTGGTCAGGAATTTGGTAATGCATGTAGATAGTAACTTGGCCTTTAGCCATCGTGTATCTTCTATATTAAGGCAGTCTTTTTATGTTGCACAACTTGTATGCAAAGGTATGGCATCTAGGTCCAAGTATGTCCATGTTCCATCGTACTCCGCCCTCATTAGATCAATCATAAGAGTACAATGTGTCCTTTGGTATGTACCTGAACAGGATTATGCAACAATCAGAGCTTCCAAAGAGGTTCCTGACAAGAAGAATACATGGTGTTAGCAACATGTCCTAAACAAATCACCTCAAAGCCTTATCCTACAACTTGCTGAGAGGAGACCTATTCTGATTTGCAAAGCATTCTCTGATCCAATGTTGGTGCACACATTGCACATTTGCAAAACAAATAGCACCAAAACTCCCAATCCAGGGAATAATCTTTATCTGCAGCATATATAACACAGGGCATGCTAGAGGGACCTTCCGTTTTGTGGAACAGAGTTCCCATACGTATGAAGCAAAATTACTCCCTGCATCTGTTCAAGTGCAGCTTGGATCAGTGTATGGGAAACTGTAAATTTAACTAGGGACTAGCACCTCTATTTCTTTAAGAGAGAAGTACTTCGTAAATTCTTGACCACCTGTGCCAGAGTTGTATATATACCCCCATAAAAACCTGTGGGACCAAAGCCTTGCTAATATTTTTGAGAAGCAAGGATAGGTTTAAAAAGGCCCACTAGGGTCAATAACATAGTAATTACCTATTATGCTGTGATCATTAAACTCTGCAAAAACAAGATCAAGTGTCATCTTGGTTATGATACTGTTAGGGAAAGCAGTTTTAGTGATATAATATTTAGGGCTATGGACACGGTTAGGGTTAGCACACGAGTAAGGATGATCACTCATAATCAAACCTCTTATCTTTGAAACTAAGTTGAATCTATTCCTCACTGAGCACTCAGAAAAGTCAGGTGGCTGCAGTAGACCCAGACTGATAAAATGGGTACAGTGTTTGGAACTATATGACTGCTATATGTGGTGTTGGAGACACTAGTCTTAAAATTCCGAATACAACAGGGCACTATATTATGAATGCGGCTCAGGCGTAGTCAATTGTAAACAATATAAGGTTCTGGAAAATAATATCTTCCTAACACAGACCAATAACTGACTGTAGCTGAATGATAATCATGAGGTACTCTGAGATGCAACCCCCTATAGCTTAATATAGTTGCATTATATTTGAGGCTTTACATGAAAATGAGCAACTGAGGACAACATACACACCAACTGTTTCTATGACTGCTTGTATGCCAGAAGGAAGAATTATAAAAATACCATGGCAACACACACAGAACACTTCTTATCAACATTCAGATCAATACTAAGCCAAAATGTTGTGGTTCATAAATACATGAAAAGAACATTTATTTTATTTAATATTTGTTTACTGGAACAGTCCAACTTGAAACAAAGCCAATTTTCAGTGGAGGCTCAGGGTGAAATGGTCCAGATGCATGTCTTTGTAATGTGGGAGGAAACCAGAGCACCCAGAGGAAACCCACATGAATGCAAGGAGGACAAAAAGACTCTACACAGAAGGCTTCCCAGCCCAGCAGAGAATCAAACTGGAGAACCTCTTGCTGTGAGGTGACGTTACTGCTGCACCACTGCACTGTCCAATATGCTTATCTTTAGACCATTATTGCAGAAGGTAAGAATGCTTAGCACATCAGGGGTAGACCAGATTGGTGGTCAAACATGTATCTTAGGAAGAGTAATCTCTCAAAAGTCCAGAAAGCAAACCAGAAAAGGAAATTTATAAACTCATGGCAACTGTTGCAGCATTGTGTAGAGTCACATATAAAATCACTTACTGCATTCAGTTAGCCATTCTTTGATCTCTGCTTTATCATAGTCATGGTTATGGAGAAGCATATCTTAAGAATAATGTTGGACAGGAAACTGTGGAATAATTAGGTGGGAAGAAATGTCTCATTAATTAACCTAATAACTGTCAATCTCTTAAGTCAAGGATTAGGAGCAAAGCCCGAAAAAGTAACAGAGGATAAACACTCAAAATCAAACAGGTCAAGCATGCATTTTCTGTAGGATAAGATATCTGAGACGCAAATATCTGTCATTGTTTAATGACTGATGTTTTCAACAATTTGCCATAGAACCACACATTTTATAAAGAACAGACCAAAAATATGAGAGAACATTGTGGAAATTCTGCAAAATCAAAGACATTAAATAACTTTGGACTAGGCTTGATGTTGAACATTACAAAGAGTGACACATAAATAGCACAATGAAATAAATCATCAAACATATTTTCCTCAAAAATGCTGATTCTGACATATAGTAATGTAAAACATTTTGTTTCTATAAAGAAAACATTGCTGTAAAAGTGTTAATGAAAGTATATAGCTAAAATAAATTGAGGTAATTTATGAAGGTATCCTAATGTGCACACTTCCATCATTCAATCCTTTGATTATTCAGCAAGGACCCTAATACGATGCTACACAGTGCTCTATCTAGACAACATGCAGCCCCACATGGGGTTGGATCCACGGCCATGCTGATTGTTAATGAGGCAGTCTGGGTGAGAGGTATATCCTAACTATCCATGTGCTCTCTTCTTCAGAACCACCCCATGGAGGTATCTACATGTTGAACTATTCAAGAAATTGCTTAGCCATGTAGATCAGCATTGCTGGCCCATGTTGTGGTGATTAACATGGTAAAAAGACCATGTTTAGCAGGATCACCTACAGAACAATGACAGCCCAAAACACCGTCACCCATATGGCCAACGTCATATGGCTGACATTCAAAATATCGACAGTGCCAGAACTTCACAAAAAAGGTAAATACAATTTCCTTTTTTGTGCTAGTAGGGTGGCTCTGCCCCCAACCCCCCGTACCTTTAATATACCAACTCCGAGATCACACTACAGTGCAAGAATGTAAATGTTTCCATTCCGCACTATTGGGAGATAGCGTTTCCCCATTGTCGATATTCTGAACGTAGACCATATGGCATCGGCCATATGGGGGTCGGCATTGTGAGCTGTTGGCATTCTGTATGGGACCCGTTTAGCAACTTAGCATGACAATGGCATGGGGTCAGGTGTTGGGGACAGTGACTGCACACACCAGTGGCTACTCCAAGTTAAGGTGCCATATTTTCCAACAAAATACAAGTGGTTGTAGTACAACAGTATTAATTTTTTTTTTTTATTTTTTCACTATTATTAAATGTTGGTTATTTGTTCTTCATTCTGTTTGGTTTTATTTTGTCTTTTTACCTTAAAATGTCATTTTCATTAAATCAGTAAGCTAATTATGTTATATTTGCTTGTTTCATATTTAAGCATTTTTATTTTGTCCACTGCCTTCTTTTCTCACATTTAATGTTCTACAAAAACATATGTATTTTTTTATGGTTGTAGACGTGCAGTGAACTGCACAGATGTAACGTGTTTTCTTGTGAAAAACCAGTATGAAAGCAGTTCAGAAAATGCATGGTAGACTACACATAGTTCATTTATCATAATATCAGCTACATGTGGTAACTGCTTCAATGCCATTTTACAGAGGCAACTGGTTGTTTTTTTATTATTAGAATTATTTATTTTAAATATGAAAAGTAACCTCTCAGACTGGCTAATGCGATAATATTTCAGTATATTAAAATGTAAAATGGGTATTTTAGTTATGTGAAAAAGCAAATTAATTATTATAACTGTTTCTGGCTGTCAGTTTATGCTGTTTAAGGTCAGCATGCATGATTATATGTTAACATTCTAACTGGTCATTTTTCATTTATATAATTATTGCTGTGTGGTGACAAAGTGGTCCAAACAAGATATATGGTATGTATTCTGTACTGCAGTGGTTCACATTTGATTACAGCCACTGAAATGGTATGCCTTTAGGGAAAATTACCCACATTCCTTAAGGACTAATTCCAGTGAATACATTAATATAATCACATATATGCCATGTTTTTGTAGCAGTCTAATGGTACTTAAGAAAATTACATTACTAGTTGTGCATGCAAATGCACAATAATTATATTATTTATTTACTTATATAGTCCATTTATTACATTTGTTAAATTTCATTTAAGTTATCCTGACTCCTTTTCAGGATAAAAAATAAGGGAAAGGCTACATATAATACTCAGACCCTAAAATAATACTATCAAAGAATATGTAATATGTCTGAGGCAAATATCAAAGACACTCTTTCGACATAACGAGCTCTGCAGACTTATGACAACTTTGTCTTTATGGATGTTATACAGAGGACCTGTTAGGTGCTAGTAACAGGATATTACAGGAAACTAAAACAGAGAAGATGGAAAAAGGTTATCCACATTACAAGGTAAATAGTAATATGGCAAATAAGCAGAAAATCTGAAACATCAAGCTGTCTTTGGGTCCTTAATTATATGCCCTAGATATTAATATTTATTGCATAAACATGCAGTTAAGTATATAATAATAATATGGAAGACTTGAAGACAATATATTGTACTTTGAGCAATCAGCAGGGGAATATTTTGTCTATATTCACCATTTTGGAAAGAGTATATGTTTGCACTGTAATAAGGATCATAATTTTTTTAATTATCATTGCAATGTGGTACAGGACAAAAATGAGCTTAGCGGTTTCTGGAGGCAGGGTAAGGCCATGCTGAAGGAAACCATTATGATAATGCCAGACTGAATGCAACAGTGCTTTTTTTCTTTTCCTATTATTCTTACCTGGAGTGTGCAGTCTAATAAAAGGAAGGAGATACTTTGTGCAGACGTCAAAATTATCTGCAGTGTGTTCTGTCATGGTAAAAAGGAGACTCTTAGTCTGTCTAGATATTAAAGTAAAGGAAATGTGCTAATTCACTAGACATGGTGGCACCTTCTTCTAACCTAAAGAAAGACCAGTGAAATATAATTGTTTCAAGAAAATTTTATTCAAAGGCATCAAGGTGATTTGATTCAAGGAAACAGACTTATTTTGAAAATCTTTGTCACTGTTACACTGGCAACAAGATAATGCTATTGTCCATGTAACTGTGGAAGGCAGATGCTATGCAACTGTATGATAAAGATTTTGGAAGAGATGGTGGTGATGAGGAAGATGATGTCCGGCTTGTCTGTGAAATCTTTTTTATTTATAGGGAAACTATTCTTGCAGCAAGCCAGCAAGGGAATTTAGATATCTAGAGCTTATGCTATTCTGCATGCATACTTTGTTAATGCATTTTCTTTTACTATTCCTTGTGTATGTCAATAACTTGCAGTATGCACTGTCTTTTTGTGCATATTTTATTCTGCATTTGCACTATTTTCTTTAGTATTTAAGTCAACTCCCTTTATTTACTGTTAAAATCTTGCAGCTGGTATTTACTTATTTATTATGTCTATTTATTCACAGTTGTTTTTCAGAGAAGACAGTGAACAATATTTACTGTGGGCTAGCAAACTGTAAGAGAGTCAGACTCCTTCAGCTAACTACCAGTGAAATAGATATTAATTGGTAAAGTAAGTGTAAAGAGGTAACTAGAAGTCTCCGACTTTTTAAGAGTAGTGCCAGTACTACCAAGCCAAAAATAAAGCTGTGGGGAATTAAAGAATTCTGCCTGTCTTCATAGGGATATGTGTGTGTGTGTGTGTGTGTGTGTGTGTGTGTGTGTGTGTGTGTGTGTGTGTGTGTGTGTGTGTGTGTGTGTGTGTGTGTGTGTGTGTATGTGTGTGAAAAGAATACTTTCTATTCCAAGTCTGCATATTCCCTTTATCATCTTGGAGCCAGGTTGCATTCTGCTGATTAACAACTCAAACAAACTTTCTTGCTATCACTTCTACTTTTGAAGTGACAGTGGTGCCATATAGGGTTGCCACCTTTCGTCATGGCTAAAACCGGAGTAAAGACACACCCCTCACGTCACCAGTAACCCCACCCATCCCACCCCCTCTCCCACCCACATTCTGTCCATTGTGTGATGTCACAATGACATCACCCGGTGGGGAACACCCTCTTTTTCCATTCCTGCTGCGTACTTTCAGCTGATTTACTATGCTTTTCTGTAAAAAAGCATAGTAAATCAGCCGATTTACAAACTCCGATAGTCTGTTTCTTTTTTGAAACCGGATACCAGAGTTTGTATAGTGTTTTCCGGACTACCGGAGAATCAGTTTGATTTCCAGATAATCCAAAAAAAAAAACGAAGGGTGACAACCCTAAGTGCCATATCATTGCCACCTAACAAACCTGGAAGGTAATGAATGATGCACTGCCATAATTAGCAATAGACACCTTCTATTCTAAAACCATCACAATTATCTGTATTTGATAAGACATCCCAAATACATGGGTCCAGCTATGCTCAGGATTATATGTACTCAGACACACATACACACACTTGTATACATTAATGGTGGTATTCAGAATCAAATAGCATGTGGTGTTTCATGAAATATCATGTGCAGGGTGGGAGTAATTCAGAGACACAAATAGTATGATTATGCTACCAGAGAATTAATGCAGTATACACAGTAACCTAATAACCACATAATGATATGCAAGTGAGTGTCAGTATGCCAGTAAGAGATCCTGCACATGCCAAAATCATACTTGTTGGAAAGATTCAGAAATGTATAACATTATCAGGGTGTGTCATGATGAGAAACTCTTTTGCAAAAATAGTAATTATCGTGTATATAATCTTCACTCACATTATGATTCTAAGAATAATGTCATTATTAACAGAGCACAAGTACCACTGACTGACTTTGGATTCAGCATCCATAATGTTGACTTTTCTCACTCTTAATGTTGAAGACATATCTGCCAGCAGCTAACATCACATCCATTATTACAATGATACTGTTGCCAATGTCTACTTTACTGAAAGACACTCCATTATGGATATAGTAGACATGTGCCAATCTTACATGGAATCATGTGGGATGCAAACATAGAATATCACCGTGAGAATGATGACTTTTGGAGCTATTAGCAGTTGATGGGGGCACATTAGATATTTTGCAGGCATCGGTCTGTTGACTTCAGCACCAGAACCGTGTCATGATGGTGCAGAATGTGGATCACCATATTTGGTTTACATAGAAACAGAAGAGTGAACCACCGCCTTGTATGAATTCTATGGCATAGCCAGTTTTTCTGACATTCTGGGCACTGCTTGCTGTACTCTCATTGCAAACAAGTTTCCATCCGCTCAACATGCAAGTCAATTCATCAGTTACAAGGGTTTTAACCTATCAATTGCCAGATGATGTGCAGTGCAAAGGTAATTATACACAATGTGTCTGTGTAACATCCAAGTCATCTCAGAATTTCCACATTTAGCATAATGTGTGACCTGCTGCACTGTTTCATTTGGGTTTGTTTTCCACAGATCTCATAAAAGCCAAGCAGTTGCATAACAAAGCTTAGCTCATAAAGCCAACTCTGAATAAAGTATGAAACAAACCAAGCAACGCCGATACTGAACAAGTGTTTAGTAAAAAACAAATTTCAGGTCAAACAGACCTTTCATCAGTGTATAAAATACTAACACATACTAACCATATTTATACTATCAAAAATCATACAGCCATTAATTATTCAATTAAACAACTAAATACTGGTTAAGGTGAATAATTTTAAAAGCATAGGTCTCTATTTCAAACATATTTGTTTATATCTTAGTACAGGTTTTAGAGAAACAGTCTGATTTAAACCCGGTGGTACATCTGCACAAAGGCGTATTATCCATTAATATTCCTTCATCTCGAGCTTGTTATTTTAAATCTTCAGCTCGTACATCCTTATATAATCTATCATCCTAAAAGAGAATTTGTGTGCATTCCCATATGCATTAATATGCTTAGCCCGAGAATTAGTATCAATCTTTTTCCTTATCTCTGAGTGATGCTCAGTTATTCTTTCCTTCAATTTTCTGGTTGATTTCCCAACATAAAATGCCTGACATCTATTACAGGTATCCAAGTATATTATATTTGTTGCAACACATATTGCTGAACTAGAAAATATATAGTTCTTTTTAGTTGTTGGGTATTGAAAAATATTATTTTTATTAACAACATCACAACAGCTACAGTTGTAACAGGGGAGAGTACCTGATTTAACTACTGTTACCCCACCATTCTTAACATACATGTCCTTCCAACATAACTTCTGTTTTAAATTCTGACAATTTCTGTATGAAAAAACTAGGTATCATACCAGCTATGGGACATAACTCGGGTAAAGATATTAATATGCATATGTTGTCACAAACCGTAGCTTGCCTCTATCTAAGTTTGTATCAATAGTTACAGAAGATGCTTCCATTGTGTTCATTAACAAGTAAGGTTTTGTATTTTCTTCCCTACAGCCCTGAACATACTCAATTTCCATATCTAGGGACTCATTATTATAGCCCCTCTCTATAAATCCATCCTTCAATCCCTGCAGTTGCTTTTTACATTCTTCTATAGAAGTATTGAGTCTACTAATCCTAATACAATGGGCTTTGGTGACACTCAAACTCTCGTGGGGCATGCATGCTGGGGCTGAATGACAGTCTCAATTTAAGCAGCGTGTTAAAGCTGCTTTCATACAAAATATGATGATGTCATTTTTACTTATTTTTTTAGAATAGTTATTTTTTTATTGTGTATTTAGTTTTTAAAACAAGCAATATATTATTTTGACTTGTAAATAATAAGTATTATTAGAATGGATATAGTTTTAGATGGCTTCATAGCTATGCATTTGGCACTTTAAATATTTTAATATTCAATGTGTTCATTAATTGATTGTATCACATGACTTTTTACAGGGCATAAAGAGGAAGCATACAGAATTTTTTATTGTTCTGATGAAGTCAGCTGATTTATGCTGATGAAAGCGCTTAACTCTGTGGTTCTCCAATAAAGGTTTTGTTCGAGTTTGAGAAGCAGTCCATGGTTTTGGTTATTTTGGATTGTGTTTGTGACAGGTTCCTGGTTTTGTGTTGTTTTGTTGTGGACCAGACCTCAGGATGAGTTATCTCGCTCATACTTTCACCTTGGGTGATGATCCCATCATGAATCTTGGTCTTTTAACTCAATTAATGCAACAACTTTATAGAGAAGTACCTATTGCCAACAGAGGTAATGTTTCACAAAACTCCTTGAGCGACAACAGTATTTTACCTGGACAACCTTTTTTTGACACAGACAAGTTTGAACGCCACCAATACTAATGCTGATAGGTTTGGTAATATTTCTTTTAATCACTGGTTCAACAGAGACTTTTCTTTTGAATGTAATAATGGCATTGGTTCTCAAAGGGGAACATTTCAGCAGTCTCCTTATTTGAAAACAAATTGACTAAGTGTAGGAAACTACAAGTCAAAAATGCCTACTTTTTTGACTGCATTAGAAAAAACTAGTACCTAAATGGTTGAGACATTGGAAGTTTCCCCACAGGGTTGGTAGTTGACTTGCCATTACATTGTGAGTTAATTGCCCTTTTTGACAGAACTTCTTATGAAGCACAATCAAAAAACTATTGATACCGTGCATACTGAATTAAGTGAACTTGACAAGATGTTACATGATGACTTACTATTTCAGCACTCTATTTCAGCCTATAAAAGTGTGCTTGATAAAGTGGACAGATTGGCTGGAGATGTGAAAATTCGTAAAACAAAAAAATTGGATAGGGACACTAAAGCTTATCAAACTGGCATAGCCTATCATAAACCTCCTTTGAAATCAACTTTGTACAAACATAATAGTGATTCCAATGATGGCGCTGTATTTTTGAGAGATGGAGCTGAAGAGCAACCGTCCAATCAGGTCCTTTTTGGAGGGAACCACCAAGGAGATAGGAGAGGATACGGAACCAAACAAGACAAGTGAACTACAGGCAACAGAGGAACTACACAGACTGGAGGTACCAACAGAATCGCCCCTATCAGAATATAAGCAGACAACAAACCAGGTGGAATTAGACTTGTTTGGGGTCACTTCTGTTTCACTTCAACATGAAAACTGTGTTTTAGATACAAATACTAACATGGAGTCTCGCTTTGAACTTAGTGAACTATGTAAAGTACCTTCAATTTTAATGAATTCGGAAGGTGATTTTCTGGTTTACAATTTTTCTAAACATGTACTGGACTTTAATATTGCAAGTTTGTTGTTTAGGGGCTTCAATTTTGTGCCCATTAAATGTTCCATTTTGATTGAATTGATTTTAGATCTTAAAAGTTTTGTTAGAAAACTCAGTTTTCAACTACTGTTTGATTCTGTTTCTCATGTTGAAAACAATAATGTTTTAATAAAAAGAAGCATTTACAACCCCCCCTTGTGATTTCACTAGTTTTGTTTGAAAACATGTGGGAATTTGAATTCAGGGCCTTATTAGGCAGTAAGCTTAACAATGTTACTTCCAATTTAACTAACAGTGAGAACATTCTTTTGGAAAAACTATGTTTGGATAAATTTTTTAAAGGTTATGAAACCCGACAAAGGGGGTGGGGCTGTGATTATGATGAGACAAGATTATAACAATAGAATGAACATTTTACTTTTAAATGGGGCGAATTATGATGAAGTTTCCTTAAACTTTGTTAACATTTCTTAATACAGGATTAATTTACAGTTAAAAGATTTATATGATCAGGGACAAACAGATGCAATTTTACTTGATTTTTAACTGTTAAATTTCCTATGGTGCAGAGTGTTTTCGGTATCCCTAAGATTCATAAGGATAGGAACGATCCACCTATGAGGCCAATAGTTAGTGCAGCTGGTTCTAAAACACATTTTGTGGGTAGATATATAGATATCATGCTTAAAAATGTTCTTAAGAATGAAGAGCGTATTTGCATTGATTCCTTGCATATTTTGAGTAAGTTTAAGGACTTGGTATATGATGTGAAGCTCACCTTTTTTACTACTGATGTTATCAATTTATTCAATGTTATCCCCCACTCTGTAGGTATGGAATGGTTTGAAGAATTTTTGTATGATAGCCATCTTTTTGACAACAACCAGGTTTCAGTTTTAGTAATCTTGGTGGACATTGTCCTGAAATACGATTTTTTTTTTTTTTTGATGGACAATATTTTGTGCAAAAAAGTGGATCGCAATGGGGGCCTCTTGACCCCCCATTTTTGCAAACATTGTAATGCTTATTTGGTAAAGGAAGTTTATATTTACTTCCCCCTTTTGTAACAAATGGTGTCCATATTTACATTACATTGACTATTTGTTTTTTTTATTTGGAAAGGGGATGAAAATGATGTACACGACTTTCACACATATATAAACGAGACCACAGAATTTTTTTAATTTACCTATGTGTACAGGCCACATGATAGCAACTATTTGGATGTTTCTGTTAAGAAAGATTTTGACAAAGCAGATTTTGCAAGTGACCTGTATAGGAAACCAACGTATTGCAATAACTTTTTGCACTATCAGAGTAGTCACCTCGAACATGTTAAACAGGGTGTAGTGAAGGGTCAATATGTTAGAATTTCACAAATGGTGAGTAAGGAAGAGGATTTTCATATACAGGGTAATTGCATGAAGGACATGTTTTTGTCCAGAGGATATCCTGTTGATCTAGTGGAAAGGGTGTTCAAAGAAGTTGTAGTGATGAGGGGTGGTGGGAAGTTTAAACCCCTTCTCAGTAATGATAGTAATGATTGGAAAACTAATTTTGACGATGATACGTCCTCCAGTGTTAGTAAGAATTATGTTTGCTCCTTCTTTACTAACTTTTCAGTGGACCATCAGAAAATTTACATTTTGAAAAAGAACTGGCATGTTTTCCATGGGCACGATGCAATACTGAGTAATGTAGGATTGGAACCCAGTGTTATTTTTAGAAAAGAAGCCACTATTAGAAACCTTTTGGAAAGGGAGAGACCCTTGCTGTTTCATTAATAAGTGGCCTAGGTACTAAGAAATGTGGGTATTGTGCAGAATGTAATTTTATACTCAATACTGATAAAATTAAAATTAATTATACCACCATTAGGCCAAAGGGTAAATTTTCTTGTTGCACAGTGGGAGTAGTATATACTGCATTGTGCACAAAATGTAGGAGTTTTTACAGTGGTAAAACCAAAAGGCGGTTCAAAGAAAGGATTTACGAACATCTAAGAGATACTAGAGCCGGCAATAACACAAGTGCACTGTTTAAGCATATAGATAAATTTCCTGGTCATGAATTTAGATTTCTTATGATAGAAAAAGTGTTACAAGACCCTGGGGGGGGGGGGGTCCATGGGAAGATTACTTCAAATTCAAAGAACTATGTTGGCAAGTGAGGTTGGACGCCCTTTCTTTTCCTGGGTGAACAACAGTTTCAATTTAAGCAGCTTGTTACAGCTGCATTCATACAAAATATGATGTTGTCATTTTTACTTATTTTTTTACGATAGTTAGTTTTTATTGTGTATTTAGTTTTTAAAACAAGCAATATATTCTTTTGACTTGTAAATATTAGGTATTATTAGAATGGATATAGTTTTACATGGTTTCATAGCTATGCATTTGGCACTTTAAATATTTTAATATTCAATGTGTTCATTAATTGATTGTATCACATGACTTTTTAAAAGGTATAAAGATGAAGCATACATAATTTTTTATTGTTCTGATGAAGTCAGCTGATTTATGCTGATGAAAGTGCTTAACTTTGTGGTTCTCCAATAAAGGTTTTGATCGAGTTTGAGAAGCAGTCCATGGTTTTTGTTATTTTGGATTTTGTATTTTCTTCCCTACAGCACAGACCATACTCAATTTCCATATCTAGGGACTCATTATTATAGCTCTTCTCTATAAATTCATCCTTCAATTCCTTCAGTTGCTTCTTACATTCTTCTATAGAAGTATTTAGTCTACTAATCCTAATAAACTTGGCTTTGGTGACACACAAACACACGTGGGGCATGCATGCTGCTTCAGTGAAGAAATGTATTTCTGTGTGTGGGTTTTTTATAAACAATAGTTTGAATTTCAGTCCCTTCAAATAAAATTCTCACATCCAAAAAATTAATACTAATCTCTGAACATGTCATAGAAAAACGTAAAAAAATCATTAGTTATTCATATAGTTTAAAAATGTATTTAGTTCATCCCTGCTACCATGCCAAACAAAAAACAGATTATCCACATCTCTTAAAGCAACTAATATTCTGAAAATATTGCTGTGGGCCATGATATACAAATTCAGTCTCCCACTTCTCCAGTACTAGATTAGCTTATGTATTAGCAATGGGAGTACACATTGCTATACACCAGATACTTGGTGATAGATTCTTTCATTAAAGACAAAATAATTATTATCTAGTATTAACTGAAGTAGTTCACATATAGTTTCACTAAATGTACCAGAATATTGCCCATTTTTTAACTAGAAGTCCCCTTATAGCATCTATACCATAATTATTAGGTATAACAGTAAAAAGTGACTGAATGTCAAGGGTCACCATCAAAAACTTACTTGTAGTACCAAGGGATTTATATGTCATAAACCAACTAGACAGATTTTTAAAAAATCAGCAGTATCTCGTATATAATTTTCTACATACAATAGATGTTTAGACAATACATTCTGTAAGTATACTGAGATCATCTCTGTAGCCCAACTTCTCCCAGATACAATTGGTCTCATGAGGGGGGGGTTCCAGATTTTTATAGAACTTCGGTAACCAATACAGAATAGGTAGTTTGGGATGTGCTACAGTAAAATATTGATAGAACTCTATGCTATTATCATTCATCAACTATAAATCATATATCACTGTATTAATATCATTTACAGATTTATACACATCATTACTACTCACACACTTGAAAGTGCTTTCATCAGCTAAAAATGAAAACATACTATTAAAATACATTTGTTTATCCATAACAATAACAGCGCCACCTTTGTCAGCTTCTTTTACAACTATATTGTCATCCTGCATCATTTTCTTCAAAGAAGCACATTCATCAATAGCTAAATTAAACATCTTTCTAAAAGAACATTTATTATACACTTCTGTCGTTCACAAATAGTAGAAAAAGCAACGACCACAGGGTGGCTATTTGGAATAAAAACACTAGAACGTTTACAAAAATTACCTTGCAGTGTCTCTTGTTGTTTAAATATAAGCTTTAAATCTAAATTGCAATTAAAGAGCTTCAAATCTGTTAATATAAAACTTAAACCATCCACAGCCCAGGGAATGAATTTCAGTCCCTTGTGTAACAATGTTAAATCAGATGTTGTAAGCTGTAACTTACATAAATTAATGGCAGAATTCACATTAACAGTACCTTTCACAGAAGTTATTTTTGAATTCTGAAGTTGCTTCAACTTCCTCCTCTTTTTCTTTGTATAGAACGACCCCTGGAACTTTCTCGTTTCTTCACCACAAACCTGTTCTGGTAGCTTTGGGCATACAACCATTTGCTTTGTTAAAAAAAAACACCTCAGTGGACAGAGAGTTCCTTATCACTTGTGGGAGTGTATCCATTGCCAACGTTTATGACGTTGATGGTGTTTCATTGGCTAACCTAGCCATCAATCCATTTTGTTGAAGTTCATTACAATCCAGCTGTATGCTATTCTGTTGCATGGAATTTAAAGGCAAAGTAACATCATCCAATTCATCTAAATGGTTAGATCGCTTATTTGAGACAGAAATAACATTCTTAGTTGTCTCAGAATTACATTTTATCTTTGTCCAGGCAAAAATCTGGCCATTACTGTAGTCAGAAATAAAGATAAAGCACAACATGAAGCAGATAGAACATAAAGGAACAATTATGAAGGAGGTAATGGTCCAAATTTTCAGAAAGGATGGAAAGACCAGGAACATATAGGTTGGAGGAAGGATCGGAAGAGGAAAAAATTCAGGCAGAACTGGAATCAGGAATATTATGGGGACATGAGAAGGGGAGAGAAATGGAGACAGTGGTAGATTATGACACTGATACAAGTGAGATACCAGGTATAGTTATTTCAGATGGTATAGTTAATAGTTTTAAGAATTACAATTACACTAATATTGTGGTGGAGCAAGATCATTTTACCCTACTATCTAAGGGTATGAAATGTATTCCTAAAACTAGATTTAACATAGTGGGCTCTATTATAGGAAGCTGAAATTAGCTATTATGTTCAACAGTAAACCACAGCCATTGGTTCAAGGAGGATTGAGGAAAAAAGTATGTATATACCCCCTACCCACCCTAGTGTTGCTATATTTGAAAGATTGGTTATGAATGAAATGGGTTCCTATTAGAACAACAAAAACACATTTTGTTGAATGCATTTTCGTCGACACATATAGAGCGAACAGGCAAAACAGCAAAGTGGCTGTTCAGCGAATTCTTTCCCTGGGAAAGACATCACTTGACCGCTTCATTGTTTTGCCGTGTTCCGCAGTGTAGTGTGGTCCCTTGTCCAGTATAGCTCCCAAGCATGAATGCACAACAGTTACTGACCTTAGGGTTAGAGTGCGGGTTAAGGTAAGTGCATATGTATGAAAGTGTTTACTGTTTTTTATTTTGCATTAGAAGTATGGTTGAGTTATGTGTGTATGTGTTTTCAGCTCTTTACTTTTGTTTTGGGGGGTTAGAATTAGGGTTAAGGTAAGTATGGGTTTGGAACTGTTTGTGTAAATCTGCAAGTTACTGACCTTAGGGTTAGGGTGCGGGTTAAGGTAAGTGCATATGTTTTAAAATGTTTACTGTTTTTTTTTTCTGTTAGATGTATGGTTGGGTTACGTGCATATGTGTATTTAGTCATTTACTGGTTTTGGGGGGGTACAATTAGGGTTAGGGTATGTGTGTATGTGTTTGGAAATGTTTAATGTTTTTTTTTTTTGTTGGTTGGAACAGCGGTTTCTTGTTCTGTGGTTTCGACATTTTCAGCTTTCACTGAAAATGTGTCGATGAAACATCATTCACTGTTTTCAGTGTTCGGTGATTCAATATAGACCTGAGTGAAATGTATTAATTACAAAAGGATATAGGAAACTTCAAAACAACTTAACAGATATGGAACGAAATATTTTGGAACAATTAACTAAAGACCATAGTATAAGAGTCATAAAACCTGACAAGGGGGGAGGGGTGGTTATATATGACACTCTAGAATATGGTACTGAAATGTGTAGGATATTACAAGAATCTGGGAACAATGAAACTGTGTCTATCAATGAAATTAATATAGGTTATAAATGGATAGATTTGTTCCTGGAGGAATTTTTATTAGATAATCGTATTACTATTGACACACTCAACTATTTGAAGGTTGAACATCCTATTCTGGCAACAATTGTGGGTACACTGAAAGTTTACAAGAACATAAGATAGCCCTCTTTTTGCCCCATTGTATTGGGTAGCCATTCTAAACCTATCCAAAAGGTGTGGCTATAGCTAAATGGCTAAAACATATATATGGTAGAATACCACATCTGATTAAGGACTCCTGGCCTTTTTTAGGTAATTTAACATCTAGTATAAGGAAAGAGAATCTTACATTCATCACTATAGATGTCATTGATTTATTTTCATGTATTCCCAAAAAAACAGGGCCTGGATGGCTTTCTAATTGTATGAGAAAGTATTCTAATTTGGAATGGGATAACATCTAATTATGGAACTTATGGCAGTGGTACTTGATTATTACTGTATTTATTTTGAAGGTGAATATTTCCGACAGACCAGAAAGGTGGCTATGGGGCAGCCTGCACCCCCATGTTTGCCAATCTGGTTATACTGAAATGGGAGACCAATCATTTATTCAACAGTAGTTATTTCAAGTATGTGTGCCATTATTCCAGGTTTTTGGATTATATTTTTTTTATTATGGGATGGACCATAAAATATTATGGGGCAGTATATGGACTATTTGAATAGTACTTGCACCTTTTTAAAATTCACACACTCGTAGTTTTGAAGGTATAGCTTATTTGGACACTTCTATTTCCAATACCACGAGTGGTTTCAAATCCCATATTTACAGATTAAAAACTTTTTCTAACAGTTATTTGGAATACTCTAGTAACCATCCAAGGAAAATGATGAAAAATATTTTTAAAGGACAATGCATTAGAGCATTGAATGACGTTTAGTTATATGGATATGATTGAGGAAATTTAATTTCATAAAGTCCCTGTTCATTTCTAGAGGGTATCCAGTAGGAGTAGGTATGCTGGACGATGTTATGAACTATATAGTAGGAGAATGGGGAAATAAATACTCTCCCTTACCTGGGAAAGAACTTATTAAAAATTTGGAAACAGTAGTAGATGGTAATGAAGTTCAGTATAGTAGGGCTTTTGTGTTGGAATATTCCCCATATGTGAATACATAAAAAAACATACTAAATAAGAATTGGAATATTCTAACGGTGGATAAGGAAATAAGGAAGATTATAGGAGATACACCAGTGTTTGTTTATAAAATGGGTGCAAACATTAAGAGAAAACTTGAGAGTGAGTACACAATAAAAGAAAGGAGTGATTTGAACAAACACACTAGGCGCTGTGGGCAGTGCCATGCTATATTGGAGGTAGAAGGAATAGTTTTAGAAAACGTTAATAGAACTAGAATAAATTTCAAACACGGTAACTGTAATTCTAAGTACGTTATATATTTGGCCAAATGTATGACATGTCCCAGCTACTACATTGGCAAAAGAGAGAGACAATTCAAGAAAAGAATTTACGACCATTTATATAGTATTAGAAGGAAGGATATAAACAATGCTTTGTACAGACACGTAGCTAAATATGGTGAAACCCATATTTTCAAATTTGCTATTCTCGATCAGAATAGTTTAGGGCCTCATGGAGGTAATTACAAGGCACTTCTTGGAAAGAAATAGATTAAATGGCAAATATTAACTGATGCAGCAAGTGAGCCTGGACTTAATGAATTCATTACCATCAAACCCATTTTTCAGTTACGATAACAATATGAGCATTCTTTTAGTTTTTGTGTATTAAAACATGAATTTATTTTATGGATGCATTAGCACTGATAGGCATGAATTTAAAATAGTGTTTTAACATAAGTACAATGTTATTAACACAAGTTTTAGTATTTAGTATTTAGTTATATTGTTTAGTTTTTTAGTACACAAATGAAAGTGGACATCTAGAATGTGTATTGATTTTAGATGATACAACAGAATATGGAATAAGAATTAATTCAACTTTATTATATAACTTTATAAAATTTTAGTAAAATAATTTTTGGATAATTTTGGATAATAAATTGCAGTACAAGTAGTCAATTGAGGTCATAATGTATGGCACTGTATGGTTTCTATAGAGGTACATAGTACCAGTAAGGGACAGCTATAAGCTAATCTTGGGTAGTGCTAGTCTAACACTAAAGTACATGTTTACTTTAAATCATGCAGAACTTAAATAATTCATTGTTTAACGAGGGTTTATGGTGCTAAAATGTGTTATTTAAAGGATTAATCAATGCTTTATTGTATTCTAATGAAGTCCACCTTGGTGTGGATGAAAGTGCTCAGTGAGTACATATGTTATATATTTTATTTATTTTTTTGCCGAACATTAAAAGTGAATGCTTTTATGCTTTTTGGTACTTGCATTATTCCTGCAGTGAATCCATTACTTCACAGCATTTGTTTTTGACTTTTGGTGTTATTTATTGTTGTACTTGCACTGTTTTTGGATTATTTACTGTTATACCTACTAATTATGGTATAGATGCTATAAGGGGACTTCTAGTAAATATGGGCAATACTCTGGTAGATTTTGTGAAACTATATGTGAACTACTTCAGTTAGTACTATTTAATTATTGTGTATTTAGTGAAATAATCTATCACCAAGTATCTGGTATAGCAATGGGTATTCACATTGTTAATACATACGCTAATTTAGTACTGGAAAAGTGGGAGACAGAATTTGTATATCATGGCCCACAGCAATATTTTCAGAATATTAGTTGCTTTAGAGATATGTGGACAATCTGTTTTTTGTTTGGCATGGTAGTAGGGATGAACTAGATACATTTTTAAACTATTTGAATAACGGTACTAATTTTTTATGTTTTTCTATGACATGTTCAAAGATTAGTATTATTTTTTTGGATGTGAGAATTTTATTTGATGAGACTGAGATTCAAACAACTGTTTATACAAAACCCACACATAGAAATAAATGTCTTCACTGAAGCAGCATACATGCCCACATGTACGTAAGAGTGTCACTAAAGCACAGCTTATTAGGATTAGTAGACTCAATACTTCTATAGAAGAATGTAAGAAGCAAATGCAGGGATTGAAGGATGGATTTATAGAGAGGGACTATAACAATGAGTCCCTAGATATGGAAATTGAGTATGTTCGGGGCTGTAGGGAAGAAAATACAAAACCTTACTTTTCAATGAACACAATGGAAGCATGTTCTGTAACTATTCATACAAACTTAGATATAGGCAAGCTACGGTTTGTGACAACATATAATAGAGCTACTTCTGAGGTAAGAGGGATTATTAATAACAATTGTTGTATATTAACATTTTTACCCGAGTTATGGTCCATAGATGGTATGATACCTAGTTTCTCATATAGAAATTGTCAGAATTTAAAACAGAAGTTAAGTTATAAGGACATTTGTCTTAAGAATGGTGGGGTAACAGTAGTTAAATCAGGTACCCTCCCCTGTTACAACTGTAGCTGTTGTGATGTTGTTAATAAAAATAATATTTTTCAACACCCAACAACTAAAAAGAACTATATATTTTCTAGTTCAACAACATGCGTTACAACGAATATAATATACCTGGCTACCTGTAATAGATGTCAGGCATTTTATGTTGGGAAATCAACCAGAAAATTGAAGGAAAGAATAACTGAGCATCACTCAGAGATAAGGAAAAAGACTGATACTAATTCTATGGCTAAGCATATTAATGAATATGGGAATGCACACAAATTCTCTTTTAGGATGATACATTATATAAGGATGTACGAGCTGAAGATTTAAAATAACAAGCTCGAGATGAAGGAATATTAATGGATAATACACCTTTGTGCAGATGTACCACCGGGTTTAAATCAGACTGTTTCTCTAAAACCTGTACTAAGATATAAACAAATGTGTTTGAAATAGAGACCTATGCTTTTAAAATTATTCTTCTTAACCAGGATTTAATTGAATAATTAATGGCTGTATGATTTTTGATAGTATAAATATGGTTAGTATGTGTTAGCATTTTATACACTGATGAAGGGTTTGTTTGACCTGAAAGCTCTGTTTTATTAAACCCTTGTTCTGTATCAGCATTGCTAGGTTTGTTTCATACTGTATTCTGCATTTGTTTTCCACAGACTCAGCTTGTTTGTAGATGCATATATTGCCACACATAGTGTTCCTATTATGCTTTTCCATTAAACCAGCTAAGCATGCCATTCACAATGCTGTGTGTTGCAGCTGATGTAGTTGTGGATCCCTGTGGATGATGACCCCCACCTGTAGCCCCCAGAACATGGTGGAGTAAGTGTTTAACACTGTATTGGCACAGAATGCTCATTTTTCAAAGCTTGGATACATCTGGTAGTGCACTGCAGTATGCAAAGGACACCTGCAGTATCATATGTCTTATCCAGGCAAAGTTATACAATGTGTTGGTATGAATGTAAATGCTGTCTGAGAGTGGCATAATACCATCAGATTGAATGGTGGCAGGAGTGTAGGATGTAGGAAGATTCGTTTGAGGAGATATTGGTGGAATTAGCTGAATAGGTACCACATTCATGGCAGAGGTGGGTGAAATATACTGCAGAACTAAAAAAGAGGTGGTTCTTGTTCCACAACTATGGCCCATAACAAGGAAAGGACAGGCTAAAATTGATGTATGTATTAACATACAGAGTCTATACAATACATATCAATGGCTGGTGATGCTGTGTATCAGACATTACCATACTGACACACATAAAGGAGTAAGCGGGGCATGGTCATCATTATTTGCAAGTGCGGGGAATGTAATGGTGACAGGGCAACAAAATTCTCATAAATGGAAGGGTTATGGGAGGTTAATGAAGTAGCCATGCACATGGCTGGGAAAGCTGAATGGATTCAGGGATCCTATCCTCCTGTATCACTGTGGAGATTCCACGAGGACAACACAGGCCAGGTATATTGTGTGGCTCAGTAGAATCAGTACTGGATGTGATTGATGGGACAGATGGCATACCACAATGGGAGTATGTTCATCCACTCTGCTATTACCACCTATACGGGGATTAAGTATATGGTGATCCCAAACAACAACATGAATGGCCATGACTATGTACTGTGCAGACTGAGAAAACTCACTTGAGCACAAGGAAGATAAACAGACACCTCACAACAGTGATATCAACTGAGAAACCGACAAAAAAGTAGATGTTCTTGATATAAGCTGACAGTGCTACTCACTGTGCCACTATGTCAAACACAGTACACTGATTGATTTTCTCTTCACTGTTGCACTATTCTTCACTTAAGAGATCTCCTGCCAAGGATAGCTTAATATCTGGCCAGTATACAAAAGATTTTAGCTCTTATTGCACCGTATATTTGACATATACTCCTTGTGCAATGTATAGGGCATAAAGGTAATATACAGACAAAAACACTCAAAACTGAAAACAGGAGGAACAGAATACCCTCAGGGAGAAAGAGAAAAATGTACATTCAGAAGGAGAAAGAAGGAAAAAGTAAGAAGGATCTCTCGTATAGGAGGGCAACCAGAACACAGGGCAAGATGCAGGGCAGAGTGGAAGGGAGGGAAGGATCAGATGCCTATTATGACCCTCCTTCTCACCCCACATATTCTTCTCTTGCATCACTAAACTCTTGTTCCAAATTCACAGTGGAACACAGCTAAATGGGCTCAGTAAATATACTAGGCTGCAATCTGATTTGTACAGACTACCAAGCTTCTTAACCCCTCCCTATCCTTTTCAACCATACCTCCACTATGAGGTATGTACTTGATCTCTGGAAAACAGCTCTGTCGATGCCACCCCACAAAAGATTCTGTACCACGGGCCTTGCCAGCTATCATCCTATTATCCTTATCTGCACCAACAGTGGAAGTATAGAACTTACCTTTGTCAACCTCATACACAACAAAACTGGTCAATACAAACACTAACCACGTCAGGTTTCTGGGATGCCCAGTGAGAAAGTCTGGTAATAATTAGAATAACCAAAGAAACAAATGCTTGAGCACAAAACTGTTTGGACTATAGCTTTGCAAGGCTAATGAGTTGTAATAATTCTTCAAAAGAAGACAAAGTACAAATCATATAAAACTTAGATATTACCATTAATTTACTTTATAGAAGACAGGTACAAATGGAATGAACTTGTGTAATTAAAGTAGAGGGAAAAGTTAAAGTAAAGTGGTGTAGAGAGAAGAGGATTTCATTTGATGAGAACATTAGGTGGGGGTACGGAAAAAGAAGGATTATAATAGCTAAGAATAAGAAGGGGAAGAAGTAGTAGAGTCAAGTGAGTGACTATTTGTAAGGGAGTTGCACAGAACACACACAAATATAAATATATCTCTAAATATGTTTGCCTATACATACATATATATATATATATATATATATATATATATATATATATATATATGTGTGTGTGTGTGTGTGTGTTTATATTCATTTTACTGAATTACACAACATTTTTGTAGAAAAACATCACCTGCAGTAATTGAGAAATGTGTAACCTAAGATTGAAAATGTTGAATTAATATAAACATGAAGGTCAACAAAAGCGCATTTTCATTTTTTTTTCTTTTTAAATTTGAAATCCCACAAAAACAAACACCACGCTTCGTTCATTTCAATTCAATCCAGTGATAAACAGCGCAACATTCTAAACATTCATTTAAGTCTATTCAATCAAAAGAAAATCGACTAAATGCATTTCTGCTAAATGAATGGAAATCATATACATTACACACACATTGTGTATATGAAGTCTGTAGTGAGCAAAATAAAATATCTTTATTAAATGTTTAGGGGATGAGTTTTGCAATGTGTTTTGAATTACAAAATCAACTTTTAAAGTTTCAGAAGTTCAGACAAACTACAACTCACATATATTTTACTTATCTGTTTTTCCCTTACTTTGTAAGCTTGAAATGCTTTCTCTTTTACACTGATGTGGCACAGAAATTGAACAACTTCATAAATGTTGCCTACTGATGCAGCCTTTTTTGAGTGAGCTGTGTGACTGGTGTTTTTTTACTCTACTTTTGAGGAAATGAGCAATGTTTCTAACACTTTGTGTTTTTTCTACTGTTTCTGTAATGTAATTAAGATTAATTTTAGACTAGTTGGTACTGTAGTGCTCTTAAGTAACTTAATGATGATTATTGCTTTCCTCAGTCCCAGTTTCCCACAAATGTTTTTTTTTTCCATTTGAGTTTAGAACTGCAATAATACAACTGGCATATATGAGGAGTAAGTTACAGATTACAGTGTGTAATGCATCAGTTACAGAGTGACATGTTGCTCAGTCACAGAATACCTCTCAACCTCTTAATGCCAAAAATCTGTACAAAACTTGACAAAACGGGGTTTACAGATAGGGACATAGTTTAAATATTGCTCTTATAAACTTAGAAAGTTGCTAGAGTAACAGGATTTGTTTTAATATACATCTTCTGAAGGATTTGAAGTCTGAAACTCAAATGTATATCAATATTTAGCGACTACAATCCTGACATCATCCCAGTGATTTGACAGGAAAATAGAGGTACAGGCCAAAAATATGAGCCAAAAATCTGGACATTCTGTGGAAATCTGTACAGTTGAAAGGCATGTGGCATAATACAAAATTCAAAATGGCAGGCAGGTGAAGTCTTGTAAGCAGATGTACACAGTAAGGTAAACGAAGGTAAGATGTGTTTATTCTCTTTCTTTTTCCTGTTAATCCACCTCTCTTTCTCCTTGGAACCATGTAGTACTGATCATGCACAAAAAACACATGTGCACACGCACACACACATGCAGTATCTTTTTAAATCATGACCTATTATGGCCTCATTGTTAAAGCTCTCACTGACTCTCTAAATGTAAACATATGTTGTTCATTTTGCATCTGTAATATACAGTGGATTCACACATTGCTACATGCATTCTTGCACCACTGTGAGCACAGTGCTGAATGATGTGGGGCATTAGCCTTTTCCCCAGCTATCTGTAATTGCTGACTGGGCTACAGTTTTCCTTGGAGTACACTGGGCATTAGTGTAGCATTAACTCATTCCACATAGTTGCATCTGCAAGTTTAGGCAATCACTGCACCATTGAAAAAATCATTGCAGTAAAGTGCGTCTTACTGCATGGTTCTACCTGTAGTACACAAAGCATTTAATGACAAATGCGCACTTATGGTTATGACTCTCTCACCTGTTAGTGTTATTGCTAAGATGCCATTGTTCTGCATCTCATATGGAGTGTTGAGGATATCCATGAATGCAAGTCATATATGACTACAAACAGCATATGTTTTCCTAATTACTTGAAGATATTTGTAATGATTCTAGAACTGATGGTCTTACATGTCAGCAGCTTATTTTTCTTGTCACAAAATACTTCCAAATTTGAAATTATAAGTGAGAATCCCCCCCATAATTTGGGACAATAATGTTATAATCAACCAACAAACATAGTCTTTCTTGAGAGTTTGTTTACTTTCTAATAGTATATATTTTTACCCGGCTAAGAAAATTACTGATTTTATTTTTACTGACATTATGTATGTATTTTTACCCGGCTAAGAAAATTACTGATTTTATTTTTACTGACATTTTTATATTTTTTATCACAATTTGTTAACCATGTGTTAACACAGACTGTTTGTGGCCATGAATCTAGCCTAATGTGCAAAAACTGGAGTGCATTCATAGAGATACTATACATATAAAGCAGGGCAGTTAAAACAAGATTTATAACTCGGGCATTATCATGCAAAATGGAATAGGTTATTTACATTAATTAACAAAGGAGGTTTTCAAAATATAATTTACAGCATGCACTGCCCAAGTTATATTGCATTACAGTACATAGCTAGTTATACAAAACACAGAGGTATATAATCCAAACTGTGTAAAGTAATTGACTTATCAGTTATTAGTCATTGCCTTTGAAACATTTGCAAAGTGAATGTCTGAGCTTGGGATTTTACAATTTATGAATTTGTGTAGGGTGATTTCTTGTCTAAGATCTACTTGTATCATGTTTCACTTACAAAGTGCCAATTTAGGTAAGCTACTTCACCTATGGTTGTTTTGAACTTGGGCCTTATGAGGAATAGCTTTTCTCTTAGTGAGTAACTCTGCTGTCTCAATGCAGTGATTTTTTTAAAGGTGAACAGTAGCCTAATTTCAAGACTTCAAAGATTTGGGAGGCTTGTAAAAGCGTTACTCATACATTGGAAGGTAAGCAGATAAGTAGTTTGTTTTTATGAGGAAGGCAAACCTCTGTGCATACCACATGCAGAAAACTTTGCACTTTACAGCCTCTGTAACTAAATAAAATAATTCCAGTGTCTAAGATTTCAGGCTAATATATAAATAAATTAACAAATAGCACATTTGGTTAAGTGGTTGAATCTAATCATGGTTTCCCAAAGGAGTATCACCAAGATAAATGAAGATATATCTAGGTGACATACCACTACACATAAATAATACAACATACCTGACCATGCAGGTGAGAAACATGTTCCTTCTTATCCTTTCATATGTGATTTCAGATTCACTCAGCAGTTTGCTGAGGGTCTGTTTGGCGCCAGTTAGCACATGGTATCCTTAGGACACAGAAGTGATTGCAGGAGACTTAGTATCAGGCTGCTGATTATTACTATTTTCCATCTGCTGTACCTTCTGTCTCTTAGACTGCCTCAGATTATCTTCCATCTTAGACATCATTCATATAATTCCAGTAACTAAGCAATCTAAGGCTGGCTAGGAATGGAATGGAGAGGATGTAGCTTAAAAGATCATGCAAGGAGGTGAATGTGTGACATGAAGATACGTACAGAATATGACATGCGATTGGTTGAACCTTCTGGAAAAAAAAAGCTCTACAGGGCTAGCTGATGTAGGCAATTTGACTGCACACACCTTATAGTACAGCAGTAGTTAATACTGGTCAGCCATAAAGGAATTAATATACAGACACTCATAGAAACTCATTATTGCATTACTAAGTTGGTGCATGGGGGGATTCTATGCTGCTAAGAATAACCTTAACTGTTCCCTTGTTCTTAACTCTAACCGTACACCTTATCTGTGAAAAATACACTCTTTAACATTATCACTGCAAAAGACAGCTTGGTCACCCACTACAAATACACTCAGCACAACATTAAATAAAAACCCTTACCTAACCCTTATTCTAACCTTAGCCAACAAACTGTCGCACACACACTAAATCTACACAGACACTTGCATAGACACTAAACCTGTTGCCTTACCTAATCCTTATTCTAATATTAATCTGTAAACATTCACGCATGCACACTAAACTTATCCCATTACCTAACCCTTACTTTACTCTTAACCCAGAAACATTCCCATGCACGCACACACACACACACACACACACACACACACACACACACACACACACACACACAAAATGTTGTTTACTAAATCTACCATTCTCACTCACTACCTTGCTGACCACTGTACCAAATAAAGGACAATTCAATAAAATGAACTACAACAACACATTTATACATGCATACACACACACACACACACACACACACACACACACACATACACACACACACACACACTCAGAGAACATTAATACTAGCTACATCTACCCTCACACACACTCTAGCGGTCCTCAGAATTGTCTCCAACTCTTTAAAATATCTGGTAAATGAAGAAGCTAGACACTGCATGCTAAGATTATATATACTTGGTCTTAGTTTTACAGCCCTGCTGAATAACCTCTTAGCCTAACCTCGCTGTCCTTTTGATACAGATTTCTACTACTCACCTATCACATATCACCTGCTGCTCATTTCTGCACTGTTAGGCTAGCCTATCCTGTCAGGTGATGGGAGGCCAATGGCATAGTAGTTTGCTTTCAATCTACCCTTCTATAGTCTTTAAAACTACACATAAACCAACCTTTTGGAAGCAAATCCACTGTGCCACCTTGCTTTTAATAAAGTCTAAAAGCCCATCATTTCATGTCTTTTCAACATAGCAACAAGTCTTAAATATTTCCACTGAATATTATAGTCCATATAAATCAATTATTACCTCTCTTACCCCACCTGCCCTCCCACAAATTTCTGTTTAAATGGCATTACTGTGACTTGAAACTGAAACTGAAACTGAACCTGCATTTTGTTCTGTCTCTTCTCTTGCCCGGTCGCCTCTCCAGGCTTACAGGTAGCCCCCTCTCTTACCTAGCTTCCTGTGGTTCCCAAGACCTGACATCTCGCCCATCTGGACCACTACCTACAGAGAATCCTATAACCAGTACCTACCTTCAAAACGAAAACTAAACCTGCAACCTAAACTCTATGTAAAACACAGGGTAAACTCAAAACATTATTATCGTATTCATAGTATACTATACTGTTCTAGTCAAGAACCTGACACTGTCACTAGAATACTTAAATACAACAAAGCCTGGAAATTTGCTTCTCTCCCTGCATTATTATTAAGTCCTGTACTGTAACTCCTCTGTGCTAAGTTCTACTAGAAACTACTGTTACCTTACCTCTAAGACCCTGTGAACCTCCTGGTGGTGTAGTGTATGCTGACGTCAGGAAGTTTACAAATCATCCTGCTTGCTCACCGCGAACTTTAAACTGAACCTGCATTTTGTTCTGTCTCTTCTCTTGCCCGGTCGCCTCTCCAGGCTTACAGGTAACTCTTAAATGGACTAATTACCTTATTGAATGACTGCGGGTGTGAACTGGAGCGTTGTGCTTTGCACTGTTGTGTTATTTTTCTACTCCTGATACTCGATTCTCTCTGGCGTGCCTGCTTGCCAGCTGTAGCTGTGCATAATCCAACGCACAGGCTTGCACGTGTTCTTGAACCATACCTGGCGTCTTTTTATCAAAATACATTAGCGACCTAGATCTGAAGTCATTTGCAATTATATTTCAGTATCTGAATGCGTATTTAATGTATATTAAGGTATCTGAACCTATTTCATAGTAGCTAAATGTGTTTTAATGCATATGTGATGTCATTGTCCCAGCTGTAGCTGTGAATGATCCAACGTAAAGGCTTACTCGTGTTATTGACGCACACTTGGCGTCTTTTTATCAAAACACATTAGCGACTAAGATCTGAAGTCATTTGCAGTATATTTCAGTATCTGAACGTGTATTTAATGTATAGGAAGGCATCTGAACCTATTTCATAGTATCTAAATGTGTTTTAATGCATACTTGATGTCTTTATCCCAGCTGTAGCTGTGAATGATCCAATGTAAAGGCTTACTCATGTTGTTGACGCACACTTGGTGTCTTTTTTATCTAAACACATAGCGACTAAGGTCTAATGTCACTTGAAGCTATTACACAGTATCTGCATGTGTATTTAATGAAGATGAAGTCATTTGATGCTATTTTATAGTATTTGAATGTTTTTATTTAAATGTACACTTTAATGAATATTGAATGTCATTTGAAGCTATTCTATAGTATTTTAATGTTTTCTTTAAATGTACACTTGGTGTCATTGTGCCTATAACTACTACGTAACTTGGTCTTGTGCATGTGTGTTTGGTGGCTTAACAGTAAAGCTGTCTTAGCCTGCTCTTACTAAATTCAACCTTAGTAACTCTAACATTCATATCTCTCTCCCTTGTATCACAGGTAGCCCCCTCTCTTACCTAGCTTCCTGTGGATCCCAAGACCTGACATCTCGCCCATCTGGACCACTACCTACAGAGAATCCTATAACCAGTACCTACCTTCAAAACGAAAACTAAACCTGCAACCTAAACTCTATGTAAAACACAGGGTAAACTCAAAACATTATTATCGTATTCATAGTGAACTATACTGTTCTAGTCAAGAACCTGACACTGTCACTAGAATACTTAAATACAACAAAGCCTGGAAATTTGCTTCTCTCCCTGCATTATTATTAAGTCCTGTACTGTAACTCCTCTGTGCTGAGTTCTACTAGAAACTACTGTTACCTTACCTCTAAGACCCTGCGAACCTCCTGGCGGTGTAGGCCCCGCTCCGCTCCCCTCCCTGCCCCCTTATCCCACCCGCCCCTAGTATCCCTACTTTTATAGGAACAAACAGTCCCTCCCACTTTCCCACTTAACAAATCTAAGGCTCCCTTGTCACACCCCATTACTCCTCCCACCTCAAGGCCCACTCCCTTTAATAAATCCTACACTAAGTCTCTTCCCTCACCCACTACCCTTTTTCATATCTCCAGTATGGCCAATTTCATTTACACTATTACCCCCATCATAGTTATACTTCTCATCTCCACTTATATCCTAACAACATATGAAAACCAAACTCTTATAGGTATTCCTTTCCCTAAGCGCCACACCAACTCCCAATACAATCTCCATGTCATTTATATTCCACCTTCAATCTACCGGGACAAAACTGTATCCCCCAAAATAGTCCACCCCACACTTCAACACCCTAAAACTCCACATAACAAAACTAATCTCAAAATCCTATTTAAATTACAAAGATTTTTAGTTTACCTGAAAAATCGTATTAACATTGACGGAGATATTCACCCTAACCCAGGTCCCACCACTATGCCAAACTCTAACCCCTATAAATTAACCAGAAAATCTACTGACTTCCTTCTAATACTACATCTGAACCTAAGAAGCATTAACAACAAAGTTCACAACCTTTACGCCATCATAGCTACACATTCCCCTGACATTATGTGCCTAACCGAAACATGGCTAAAACCCACTACTAAGAATGAAGAGATCCTCCCACCCGGGTATAATATTCTCAGGGCTGATCGTGCAAAGAAAAAAGGTGGAGGAATAGCTATTATGTTTAAAAATTCCCTGAACATCCTTAAGAATCAATTACAACCTCCTATAATCTCTAACCTAGAAATTATTGCCCTACAGATCTGCCTAAACACACAAAAACGCATCAACCTTATTGTAATCTATATCCCACCAGGGAAGAACACAGAAAACCTGGAGCAAACCCTGAGCTGGCTAGCCACCAACTACCCACAAGAAACCATAGTACTTGGGGACGTCAACATTGACTGGTCTCTCTTTTCTACCCATACAACTCCACAACCTATTAACCTACATGGTTTTTCCCAAAATATCCTATCCCCAACCAGAATAGGCAATTCACTGCAAAAAGAAAGTATTATTGACTGGATCCTTACTAACAGGGACTCAAATAACTACACCACTGGTACCCTTCCCTGTGACCTCAGCGACCACCTAATAACTTATATCATTAAACATAAATGCCCAACTTCTAATCCTCCCCTATATAGACTAATCAGAAACAAAAAAAAATTTGTCCCACAACTATTTCTTGCCAACCTGAAATCCTGCAACTGGTCCATACTAAAAACTCTATCACTAGAAGAGAGTGTGTCTCACTTCAATGACACATTCCTTAAGATACTTGACTCACATGCCCCACATAGGCAAATTAGATCCAAAACTCGTACAGCACCTTGGCTAACTAGAGATACTAAATCCAAAATCAAACTCCGTGATCAAGCCTGGGATAAATGGAGAGCCTCAAAAACCTCCCAAGATCGTTATAAATTTCAACAACTAAGAAACGCCACTAAAACTGCTATTACCCAAGATAAAAAACAATACTTCTGCAACCTCCAGCAAAAACACCAGAACAACCCAAAGAAATTCTGGGCAGGTTTTAACAACCTTTTGCACCCAGGTAAAACTTCCACCCCAACCCCTGAGAAATTGATAGAGAAAGGGCAAGAAGAAGTAGCCAACACCTTTAACTCCTTCTTCACTGAGACTATCCAAACTCTAGCCAGTCAACTAACCTCCACTCCCCCACCTGCTGCTCAACTGCATGTTGACACCCCTACCCCTTTCAATTTAAAACCAGTCTCTTCCTCCTATATATGCTCCCTCCTAAAAAAACTCGAACCAACCACCCTAGCAGCGGACCACCTTCCAGCGGAATTCTTACAAATTGCGTCTGATGTAATAGCCTACCCCATATCAATCCTTATCAATAGAACCATAACTGAGATGAATATTCCCTCCATTTGGAAGACTTCTTATATCATTCCGCTTCACAAAGGAGGTACCTCCATGGAAACGTCAAATTATAGACCAATAGCAATCCTGTCCCCAATAGCGAAAATCATGGAAAGTTGCGTCCACAAACAACTTCTTCACTATCTAACCTCTAATCATCTCTTGTCCAATGCCCAGCATGGCTTTCGCCCCCACCATAGTACAACTACTGCCCTCCTTTCCTTTGTTGACTCTAACAACAACAATCGTAATAACAAACTCATATCCTCTGCCCTCTTTCTGGACCTATCAAAAGCATTCGATATGGTCAATCATCAACTCCTTCTTAACATCCTTGAAACCCTACGTCTGGACACTCCAGCACTAAACTGGTTCAATGCCTACCTCACTGGTAGGCAACAAGCTGTCCTGTGGCATAACAGAATATCAGGACTGCTCCCTAATACCATAGGTGTTCCTCAGGGCTCGATACTGGGCCCACTTCTGTTTTCCATCTTCATAAATGACCTTCAATCTGTCATCCCTAAATCCACCTGTATCCAATATGCCGACGACTCCACCTTAATCTGCTCAGACGTCTCCCTCTCGAATCTCCAAATGATCACACAACACTGTTTTTCACTAGTTGAAAAATGGTTCACCGACTTAAAACTCCTACTCAACCCAGCTAAAATGAAATTATTGCTATTCTTCCCCAATGTCTTCTCACCCCTAGGTAAAGAACCCCCAAACACTAACAACATAACCTTCCATATTAAATCCAACAATGGGACCCTCATAACCCCTGTCACCAGTACCAAATCGCTAGGTGTTACTATTGATCATAAGCTCAAATTCGACATACACATTACCCAAACAGTAAAGTCTGTTAACAAAAAGCTAGGATCCATGTACAGAATTAAAAACTTCTTAACTCCTACTACCAAATTAACTATTGCCCGTACCCATCTCCTCTCTTCCCTCCTCTATGCTTCCCCGGTCTTCTCTTTCCTCAATAAACGTGAACTTAACATGCTCTCTCTTGCCTACAACCACATTGCTAGATTTATTACAGGTTCCCCTTATCGAACCCACCATTGCCTTAACCTGAGGAACCTTGGCTGGTTGGAACTCCCTAATCTCCTCAAACTTAGCCAACTCGCCGAAGCTTATAAAATAATCAACCATCCTGATAGAACTCCCTCACTGTGCAACATTCTGACTCCATACACTAACCTCAATAGTCTCCGATCATCCAACAGCATCCAGATCCTAACCATTAAAGCTAAAAACTCAGGTGGGGATGCCCTCTACGCCAATTCCATTGGCAAGCCCTGGAACTCCCTGCCAAACAACCTTAGACTTACTACCTCACTCAATCAGTTCAAATACAACCTTAAGGAATATCTCTCCACACAATGGATATGTCCATGTCGAGAACCTGGCTAACTACATATCCTATAACTTCTAGTCCCACATCCCCTAGCCCTCATCCCTTATGCAGATCTCTAAAATCACTCATTCCTAATTGTAATGAGGAGGATTTCCGATTCCAGTCGATATTTCATTAATTTAAGGAAATCAATGTTCTTTTTGTATAACATCCTGTTTGTCCTTTTGTCTTATATAACAACTATGTAAATTTTTTTTTCATTCCTGTATATGTAATCTGTATTCTCTTTTTTGTAACTCTACTTTGAATCTTGTAATTTAAACATGTACTTACCATTTTTGTATTGGAGCTTTTCTCCTCAGGCCTCTACTGAAAACGGATATGTATCCAGCTAGACTAGCCCGGTTAACAAATGTAAAATAAATAATAAATAAATAAATACTTGTTTGCACAAAAACTGAAAACTATGAACATTTCCATAAATCTAATCTCACAGACCAACAGACCTTTTACAAGACACAAGTAATAATGAATCTACTCTAATGCCCGTAAAACATCTGCCACTTTAAGTTGAATTATTTCTTAAAAGTCTTTGTCATACTTTTTGCTGATTTTGAACTACTATTCATTCAATGATACTGGCCATTTTCTTGAACAAATTTACATTTCTGGAAAACTTTCTAATTATTCCACCATCACTTTTTCCACATTCACTTCACAGTATTATACTTTAATACTCCCCCATAAATAATTAAGTTTCATGTGAAAAAAGTATAACATTTATAGCATCAATACACTGAGTGACCTTTGGGAGGCAATCAATATCACAAAGTACTTCTCCACATTTATGTTATTGATCTGCTCATGTTTTATTTGCACAGTGTTTGTGTTTCTGCGTGGCTTTTTTCATATTTGTGATTACGTCATTATGGTACTATGAATCTTTTTTGAAAATTTCTTTTTATTGTAATTTCACAGATACAAAATGCAAAACTGCCTACAAAATAATACATACATTACAGCATGTATTACATAGATGAGTAAAGGTGACCCCACTTTCCAGAGAAAGAACATTTAAACTTTAACAATAAATCTTGAAATTAATAAATTACATGAATACAACATATCTGGGGGCTACAATAAAGCAGAGTTATGGCATAATATTGGATATTAGGCTAGTATATATAGGGTACCTTTAATTGCACAGAGTGATAAAAAAAAGAAAAACATAATAAACAAAAAGAGATTTAAGAAACTTAAAAACTTATAAAAACTAATTGCATATTTACAGTATGTACAATGTTGGAAGCCATCCTTTTGTTGATATCCCAAAAGTGTAAGTTATATGTCAGTGATACATATATTTATGATCCAAAACATAGAGGGGTTTTATATTGTATCAGCCAACTACTTGACATTTGACTTTATGTATTTTGTAAACTTGTCATGATTGTCTCTAGGAAAGAGTTCCAGTATGTTTGAAAGTAAATTCTTTTTTTTAATACTTTTAGTAGCTAGTTTGTGGGAAGTGATATATTTGACTGCCATGACTTTAAAGCTGTTCCATGAGATGTTTTTATTGTTAACCCTATTCTTGGAAATGTACAATTTGAGTAGTGTGGCTGCTGTAACTAAGATATTCTTGCACATACCACTGATTGAATTAGAAATTATATGTAAAATCCTTGTTTCCCGAGAAAGAGTGTTTTTGTGTATCCAGCTTTCTCTAGTTGCATTCTCAAACAACACCAGAGTTTGGAGATTTTCTCACAGCTCCAGATGATGTGGAGAATATCCACATCTTTCCCAGAGCAGAAGGGGCACAGTGAGCTTTTTTTGTAACCAAATGTTTAGAACAGCTGGGGTGTAATATGCATTATTGTTAATCATCACTTGTGTGTATATGAGGTTTTTGAAAGATGTAAGTTTTAAGGTAATATTTATGGCTTCCTGTTTTTGTATTGCTGTGATGTTATTATTTAAGTTTTCCCAGTATCTTGAACAGAGTAGCGCGGATTTGTGTTTTAGCTCATTATCTGTTTTTGAAATAATTTTTTTTCTTTAGCTGTAAGAGCTTTGATTATGTTTTGGGTATTCTCTATATTTTGTATTTCTATTTTGTGTCTTGGAAATTTTAGGTTTATTATTGAGATCATTTGGAGTAAGCCACAGTGGTACAGCGGTTGAGTTGTTGCCTCTCAGCAAGAGGTTCTCCCATTTGATTCTTAGCTAGTGTGCAGGGAGTGCCTTCTGTGTGGAGTCTGCATGTCCTCCCCATGGTCGAGTGGCCTCCGAAAGACATGCGTGAATGGACATGCCTTCGCTGAAGGCTGGGCATTGGGCTGGCAACCTGACACCATAAAAATCTACTGCCAATCATTAGCGGACCGAAGTTTCAGCTGTGGCGACCCCTTACCGGGAAAAGCCAAAAAGACGAACAATTGATATTTGTCGGAGAATATAATTAGAACTAGCAGGCGTCTTGAATTTTTCTCTTAGATTATCAAGTGCATCTTCCTTGCACTGTAGGATATCCCATACTGTTAATTCTTCAATTACTGGGAATGGTTTGAGATCAATTATTTAACTTAATAGTCAGGTTCATATGTATAGGTTGTAGCAGTACTAACGAATTCTGCAGATTTATGGACAGAAATAGAGAATGGAATGTAGTAATACCATTTTTGATTATTGGGTATAATTTGCAAAAAGTTTTTGTTTGGGTTGGAGGAAAGCAACAGCTTTAGGATTTATGTTTATGGAATTTAGTAAATTAGCCTGTATTTTAACCCATATCAGGTAACAAGTCATTTTTGAACCATCATACTTCGCAATTTGGATCAACCTGTTAGTTTTTATAATAAGGTAATATAATTTAAAATCAGGTAGCCCCAGCCTACCTTTTAATTTGGGTATTGTAAGGTTTTTGTAGCTTATTCTTGTTGTTTTATGGTGCTATAGGAATTTGGAGAGGGCCTTTTCTGTTGCTGTAAGTAGATTTTTTGGTAGTTTGAAATTAATAGAGTTTAATTGAAATAATATTTTGGGAAGAATATTAATTTTAATAATGGCAGATTTAGAAATAAGGGATAAGTTTACGTTTTCCCATCTTAAGATGTCTTGCCTAATTTTGTCCCATATTTTAAGGAAATTTGAACTTTGAATTTCTTTTCAAGTGTGAGAAAAGTTTATGCCTAGGTATTTTAGCTTATATGTTAAAGTTATATCAACTGAGGGGAAGTATGCTGTCTTGTGATTTATGGGGTTCAGAGGAAATATGGAGGATTTTTAGGGTTCATATTGTAGTTTGCTACTGTAGAAAAGTGTTTAATTGAGGAAAGTATTTTTGGTAAGTCTGTATTTGGGAGTTCAAAGTACAAATTTAGATCGTCATCAAACGCTAAATATTTTACTATTGTGTTATATACCTTTGGGAAATGATACTGTTTTGGGAGATGAGAAGTAGTAGTGGTTTTAAATATATATTGAAAAGGAACGTAGATAATGAGCAACCTTGGCAAGTTCCATTTGTGATTTTGATTGGGTTTAGAATATGTTTTGTTAATGCTTAGCATGGTTGTGGCATTGTTGTAGATCATTTTGATGGCAGTTATAAATGATGCAGGGAAGCTGAAGTATCACATTGTTAAAAAAAAGGAAATCTTAGTCCAAATTATCAAAATCCTTTGAGCCATCTATTGTAAGTGCATATCTTTGCTACATTACTACTCATCTAACTTCCTTTGTTTACCTATGACCTAACCTGACATGTCTCCATACCTGAAATTTCACTGCTTTATGATTTTTGTCCTCAGTAATATATCCTGTTACAAACTCTACCGTTAATTACTTAATACCATTGTTGAGGATTTTTATTTCCTTTTTAAAGTTGCTATTTTTATTAGTATATTGATATTTTTTCTGTGTTGTTTGAACTTGTACTATTGTATTTAGACCATGTCTTGGAGCTTATCTCCCCGGGCCTCTACTGAAAAAGGGCATGTATCCAGCTAGACTAGCCCGGTCAACAAATGTAAAATAAAATATAATAAATCTTGGATAATTGTCATTAGTTAAAAGATAAATTAGGGTGTCTAGCATACAGGTATTATCGCTTAGTTGTCTTTTTTTCATAAAGCCCAACTGTTCTGGTAAAATAATTTTGTCCAAAGTCTTTTGTAATCTGTTAGCTAACAGTGAGGACAGAATCTTTATGTTAAGATTTATAAGGGCAATGGGTCTAATTCATGGGGTTTAGTTTGTCTGTATTAGAATTTGGTATTAAAATTGTCTTTGAATTATTAAGTATTTGTCTGTAAAGCCATATTCTATAATAAAATTGTAGAGTCTTAACAGTATTGGAGCTAGTATGTGGCTATGTTTTTTATAGAACATGGCTGTAAATCCATCTGGTCCTGGGGATTTGTTGACTTTTTTCATTTATTAATCACAATTTTTATTTCACTGATTGACAAGGGACTGTTCAGTAAGTTATATTGTTTTTCATCAAGTTTTGGAAACTTTAGATTTTTTAGGAACTTCTCTTGTAGATTGGACACGTGTTCCTGCTTTTCAGGGTTATAAATCTTGCTGTAAATATCCCAAAACAATTTCTTTTATCTCTTCGTTGTTCTGTAGAATTTTATCTTTATAGTGTATTTCTGGGATATTATGTAGAGTTTTTTAATGTTTACCATACTAGCAAGTATCTTAGAAGGGGTTTGTGCCCATTCAGAGTAGTTATATAAGAGATTCAGTTCATTTATACTGTGTTTATATAGTTGTATAGAATATAGTTATTTTTGAATATGTTGTAATTTCGTTTCTAGTTCTTGTGACTGATGGGCATGGTACTATGAATCTTTTCTTTCAGATCTGTGCTAGGGGAAGAGAAAAAAAAAATATTAGAGCTTGTGTACCTTAATGTGCATTTCCTCTTCCTCTGAAGTTAGCATGATCAAAGAGTTAGCAGGTATGTAATAGGTGGGTAGGTTGTACAGTGAGTGCTTGGCCTACCTTTTTTTGTGCATTTTAGTTGCAAAATTCTGCCTTTTATGTTTTTGATGCCATTTTTTACTATTATTATTACTACTTTGATGAAACACTGTTGTAAGGTTGACAAGTAAATTTGTAATGCACATTTTATTTGTGTTTGACTCTTTCTTTTCTTTTCTTTATTATTTTTGTTAAATAGGGTTGTCTAGCCGTGTGGTGGTTCATTTTCAGAGATGATCCATAGAGAAACTTATGGGATAAATATATCCATGATAAAAATGGCTACAATGTGCAAATCTGTAATAGAGATTAATATATCAGAAAGGAGAAGTAGAAATTGAGCATTCAATTTACATTGAATTTAAGTAAAGATAATTAAAGGAAACAATTTCAATATGCCTGAAAAAATATATGACAATAGAGAAAGAAAAAACAAATGATGCAGATAAAGCTACATTGGAGACTAAATACAATGGATTACAGTAGTAGCTGAAATGTGATCACAAACTGGTACTACTAATAGAGCAGAAATAGGATGAACATTCCAGTGAGTTGTTTGAACTATAAATTCAGGCATGAGAACTTTATAACATATATTACGAAATTCCAGAACTGTATGATATGACGATACAAAGGTGGTTAGTGAACACAGCTTAAAATGCATGCCTTTTAGATACATTTTTTGATCACTGGTGAGTGTGAATTCCACAGTCTGCTGATATGGACTTGAAATTTTGGGTCTTCGTGCTTATATAAATCATCAGTATTTATTTACTTTATTTATTTATTTAATTATTTGTTTATTTACCAGGCAATTCTGACTGGACACAGGTCCTTTTTCAGAGGAGGCCCTAGGTGAAAAGTTCCATAAATAAGTAAATATTACAATAGTAAATGAGTTTAAAGTATACAACATGAAATTTAGATCACAAATCAAATCATCACACAGTATCAATATAGGTGAAGCATTGTGCATAACCAATATTGATGAATTTGGTAGTAGAAGTGTTAGCTGAAACAAACATTAACCGAAAGTGATGTTGAACTAATTTATTCAACTTCTAAAGTCACTAGGAATATATGTGTTTTTTCATGGGCATCTGAGGAAAACTGGTAAAGTGATTTGCTAGCATCACTCTATGTGAAAATGAAGACTAAGACACCAACCCACATCTGCAGAACATAGCTCATTGGTAGCTCACATCCCTAAGCTAGTGCACTAAACAAAACAGGCATTCATAGCTGGAGCATACATGCTTATGCACATAACTCGAACTGAAACAGCAATGCCAGCTTAGACGTCAGCTTGAAATGCCTCACTGCAGTGGTCCTCCCTGCTTCCCATGGTGGAGTAAAGCAGCTTAAGCAGAAGAGTAAATACTGCAGAATGGGTTTTGTCTGTCTGTGCAGGGCTGCCCTTAGACCAATTGGACCTATTTGGCCCAATAGGACTGCAATCCCACAATGTGAACCATAATGAGTTATGGCAAGGTTAGTATCTCTTATGTGGCCTATAAGACTTGCCAAAGAGTCATTTATTGCACTTGTATCTTGTACAGTATTATAAATACTGCAGTTTTGTAACACTTGTATGACTCAAGTGTTAAATGAACATTCTGCATTAATAGTTACCTGCTTTTGCTGAGTAGTCAATGGAGGTTTCATCCCAAACCTGAAGTCAGATTCACCACTTGGTTTTGTGCATTACACCATGTGCTGTTGCAGAATATAACAAACAACAATGTATTTTGGCTTTTCCTGGTTAAGGTTCACCACAGCAGATCACCAGTCCACAGACTGATTGGCAGTGGTGTTTTCATGGCATTTGTGTTCAGTTGCCAGCTTAGTACCCAACACAGAAGGCGCACAAATACACACATGCACCTACCTACATGTCTTTAAAGCTCAATCTACTGCAGGGAGGACATGCAGACTCTTCACAGAAGTAGCTCCAGCCAAGAATCAAACCAGCGAACCTCTTGCTGTGAGGCAACAATGCTAACTACTGCACCACTGTGGTCATTTGTTGTAGAATATAACAATACCATGTTTAATATGAAGATTGAGTGTGTTCCTGTGTTTTCTTATTTATCTCTTGCTGATGTTTGGTACAAGACTGTTTCTTTAATAAGTATAATTACAAAAAATAACTGTGGAATACTCAGCCTTGGGCAGCATGGAAAAAAACACTATTAAGAATAAATCAAAAAAGGAACAGATACTGCAATGTGAAGTAACTTCTAATAACCAAGACTTACGACAATGTACTGATTCAATAAAATGGCAGAGAAACACTTGTTGCAGATGCATATAGGAGCAAAATAATCCAAGAAAAGTTAAACATAAATTGTCTACACTTGAAGAAAACAGGAAAGTAGAAACACTAACAGTTTGACTCAATCTCTAAGGATTCTATAGATTAGGGTGTTCTCTTTCTATCCACGTGTGATTCCTTAAGGCATTCTGATTTCCTCCTCATTGATGAAACATTATGCTTAGAGACTATTATAAAGTTTCTCTGTATGTAATCCTCACTGTTGCCGTTGTTGCCTGAACTAAGGCTGGAAGTGATCAAGCATTAGTTCTTTTACCTGGTTTAACAAATAATTAAGTAAATAAAAATAAACTTTAGAAAGAGTTATGAGTGTGCTAAAAGTATGGAGGTCTTTGACCAATACCATATCTAACAAGAGCCCTGACATGATGATGATGATTATTAATCTTTCTGTACAAGTTCAACAGTTTTATGACTGCAACAAAGTATGAAATTTAAATCTGAAATAGAATTCAGCAGGGCAAGTTCAAGGAGGTGATTGTAAACCCATGAAGGAATAAAGGGATACTATGAGGTGAGAAGGTGAGAAGCTAAATTAACAAAAGCATTGAAACTATTTTATTTATAACTGTGGGATCCAAAGTCACAGAAAAAATAACCATCGATCCTAAAATCAGAATGTCTTAAGATGCCAAGGTGATGTTCTATTTTTTACCCTACAAATGTATTTAACCTGCAACATGTTTGCAAACTCTTTAGCTGCCATACTGTTAACTGAGATGCATAAGTATGCTTTATGTAATTGTATAGTATTTGTGCACGAAGAAACAAAATACTCTAAATATGTCTGGATTTCAGACACAGAGTAATAGTGCAATTGTTATAACATGGAATTAATGTGGAATAGTTACAAGAAGATTAACACACAATATGCAACACTCGGGATGAATATTTTATTTACAGGATGAAATTGCTGCAGTAGTCATAGTAACATGCTACATTCCAATCAACATTATAAATTTTGCAGTAGTTATTATTAGGATTTCCTCAATCATTGTATGCAGGTAATTGGAAACAGCACTCGGACACATTTCTAGAGAGTTCAGCTTGGTCTACTTGCATTTGTGATTTGAAATGCTGTAGCTATTGAGAAAGAAAGACATTAACATTTTTGATCTGTCAGATGGTGGAACAGTTAATTTCCTCCTCTGCACAGCTATATATCTATGTTGTCCTCACTACCTTTCCGTAATGGCTTTAAAGGGTATATTGTATTTCCACTGCAATATTAATACAATAATCTTATCTGCTGACTTTGCAGAAATCTGTCTGTATCTAACAATAAAGTAATCAGAGTATTCCCGTGGATGTCAGATGAGATGAAAAGCTCTATAAAGTAGAACAGGAAGACTGCTTTAAGGGATATGAGAAACCAATAAACTAGACCAATGTATCAGTGTTTAATCTATAACACTTAATTCTTATTGCTGAGGCCTTTGACAAGCTTGCAAAGTGAGTGTCATTCTAAGCAGCATCTAAATTGCTCTCATTCTTTGAATGAGTGATCACAGATGAGCAGCAGTAAACATCAAACTTTCTCTCATTTTAATAAACATTAACTGCAAAGTTAATCACATTTTCACTCTACAAATGAATCCTGTAATGTAGTCTTAAGAGCGCTCCAATTTTTTTTAACTTTTAAAGACCCTCCACAGTTATTCTATATCAAGTTCTATATCTATCACCATAATCAAATGCATGTTTAAAAGGCTGCATTTCAGATTTATCTGATAGATATACATGTCTAAACAGTCTGTTTTATTCTTCCCCCTCACAAGACTAATAGTGTTTATCAGATTTCATCTTACTGACTGTGACATTATACTCCCTTATTCATTTCTTCTTATCTGTCATCTCACACCTACCTACAAAACGTCTGTGGCCAGTGCTTCCCTTTCTATCTCCTATTCCTATCTTGTCAGTCCATTACCGAGTTTCCAATATTAATTACATATTCAGAAATGCATCCTTCAGCCAACCTATTGCATCTTGCAGTTTTCAGATGCAACCAGCTTTGTACTTTAACATGTTAATAACTAGTTTGCTGGACACATTGTTGGAGTTTTGATTAAGGTGGAGCTCAGGCTTGTAAAATGGAAAAAAAGTCCCTAATACATAGCTATGAGTATTGCCTAAATCCTGCATGATCACTTGATGATGCTGCTTCTGGTCTATAAAAAGATTCCATCTGTGATGCCATGAAATCAGAGATAAGACGGAAAATTGCAACAAGCGATACTGGTGCATTGTCTGGGAATGTTTTAAAAAGGAGTTATCAGCAGTGAGTTATTGTTCATGCCTGCAAAGACTGCTGTAGCAAGAGATAAATTAGGCTCAACCATTAGTTATCATAAGGGGTGTATCTTGACAGAAGTAGGCTCAACCATTAATTATTTCAAGGGGTGCATCCTGACAGTCTTTATGAACATCAAGTTTTGAATGTATTTAATTTTCTCCCAATGCTCCAGTAGTAGTTGCCATTTCCCTAAACCAACTGGTTTGGCACATCCATTGGGGAAATTTGTTTCAGGTCAATCAACAAAGGTAAGCAATACGGGACAGTCTATTTCATCCTGCAGCAAATATGCTCAGGAGGGCTGGCTAGCAGTAGTCCACTGCTATATTTTGTCAAAATCTTTGTCACTGTACAAAAAATATAAATAGTATTTAAAATATAATGTACTACTGTTTTGTTTTGGTCTGCACTGTTGCTGTCTGCATCAGTTATGTCCTGCACCCCCTCTGTAGACACCTTTTGTGGCTACCTGAAATGATTTTCAACTTATATACTCAGACAGGAGCTCAATCCCCACCGTTATTAAGATGAAACCCATAAGCAGTGCTACATTTTAACAACATGTATAGCATCAAATAAATTGGAAACCAGAATGTCACAGCTTCAGTGTTGAAAGTATTTAAATCTAAAATATTACTATTTAGAACTACTTAGTATACTATATGACACTTTTACTATATAAAGTAAATGTAAATTATCACAGTTCCAGTCAGTACCTCTTCCCCAAACTATTGTAGCTGTGGGCAGAGAAATGCAGTTGTGGCATTTCAGAATACATTTTCTTATTAAATAATATTTATTTTATTTTTATTTATTTATTTTCAGTTTGATTACTGGGGAAGTCCACTGGGCCAAGAAGTGCCCATTTTCAGTGGAGGCCCGGGGAGAAAAGCTCCACAAGCAGTTGTGAATACAATAGGTTACACGATGTAAAAGGTAAAATACAAGAGACAATTTTTTTACAGACAGGGAAATCACATGCATAATATACGTCATAGACAGTGCAATACGGCAAAAGAAGAACAACATTTTTTTTTTGTCTTTCAATGGCAATATAGAATTTACAGTATTTACATACAGAATGGTGTGTACAAAGATGACATCAGAGCATCCCACCAAGCCACTACCCTAATAGCCATGGATGTATCTTTCAGATACACTACCTAATGTTCCATCCACTGCTCTCTGGCCTTTATATATGTGCCTGCCTCTGAATGAGTGCTTTTAGTCTCCACCAGTCACAGCTACTACTGTGTTTGAAATATCACCTTTCTATCAATCAGAGCTACTACTGTGTTTGAAATGTCACCTTTCTACCAATCACATCTACTGCTGCATTTGAAATGTCACCTTTTTCCTGTGAAAAGAGAACTGCCAAAAATGAATTTCCTGCACATCATCTCAGCCATTTCTTCAGGGAATTGCTTCACTAAATTACTTAGTTTCATGGGCCACAGTAAGATCTCTTCTCAACACAAAAAAGCTTGTATGAAAATGTGGCATACAGAAAAAAACTGCACTGAGATTAATGTGACCAGTAAAATCTTAATTTAAATAAACAGGCAACAAAAACAATTATTCGCAGGTAGCAAGTTCTCTTGCTTCACATGTGAGGGAACCCCCTCCCCAGCTACTTACTTGACTACTACTCATCAACAGAAAAAAAGAGAAAATAACGTCATTCATAGATGCCACTGTAATAAAATCATTACTGCAGTAATCCTCTGTGACCAAGTGCAATCAATGCATTGGATCTCAGTTAGATGTGATCAACAAGCTACAGCCTCATCCACTTTATAGTCAACAACTAGCTTACTGTGATCATTTTTAAATGATCTTTAACTGTACACTCAGCACATCATGAGCTTTTTACAGTAAAATTAGGTATTTTATTAGCACTGGTGATTGCAGTTTTTGACACCTTATTATGATAATTATCTCTCCAACTGTGCATATATCTTGTTGATGTCTTCAATGGACTTCAGACTTTGCAATATTTGATCTTCCTTTTTAGACAGTCCTCAGTGCTGTATGAGAGACAGTCCTCAGAGCTTTATGAACTACAATCCTCTGTGTAATCCTCCCCTTTGTCCAATGATCATCCAGTAAGTCAGAACCTACATATTCAATGAATTATGAATTGACACAAACATCCACATAATTCACACTTAGACTGCTGAAATAATTTACTGATTAAATTGCAACCTGGTCTACACAACCTTGCTTTATATCACAGCTCCACTCTAATCACATTATGATAGTAATAATGAATGCCACATTTTGTTTTAATCACGCAGATTACTTTTTTTAGCTATAAAATGCAAAACAAAATGTCATAGGACTAAGCCCACATGATGCAGCTACAATCACAGAAGTGTAACTCAGGTAATTCAGAATAATGTTTGCTACCACATAGCAGTGCTACATTTTAACAACATGTATAGCATCAAATAAATTGGAAACCAGAATGTCACAGCTTCAGTGTTGAAAGTATTTAAATCTAAAATATTACTATTTAGAACTACTTAGTATACTATATGACACTTTTACTATATAAAGTAAATGTAAATTATCACAGTTCCAGTCAGTACCTCTTCCCCAAACTATTGTAGCTGTGGGCAGAGAAATGTAGTTGTGGCATTTCAGAATACGTTTTCTTATTAAATAATATTTATTTTATTTTTATTTATTTATTTTCAGTTTGATTACCGGGGAAGTCCACTGGGCCAAGAAGTGCCCATTTTCAGTGGAGGCCCGGGGAGAAAAGCTCCACAAGCAGTTGTGAATACAATAGGTTACACGATGTAAAAGGTAAAATACAAGAGAACATTTTTTTACAGACAGAAATCACATGCATAATATACATCATAGACAGTGCAATATGGCAAAAGAAGAAAAACATTTTTTTTTTTTGTCTTTCAATGGCAATATAGAATTTACAGTATTTATATATTTACAGTCAAGTGAAAGACAACAGAATCAGTTTTGGAGGAAGGAAAAAGAAACTTGAGGGTAGAGTGGAGCAGGAGTATAGAGAGCTTAGAGGGGAAATCCCTAGAGTTTATATAGGGTGAAAGCAAGGACATTTCCATTTGGATGATAGGTATAAGTAAAGTTGGGTCTTGAAGGATTCAGCGTTAGGTATAGTCCTAAGAGATGGTGGGACGGAGTTCCATTTTTTACCTAGAGAGAAGGAGAGTAGAAGCTGTCCAGTGGGACGTTTAGGTTTGTAGAGATTAGGTTTTGGTGTTCAGATCGCAGAGATCTGTTTGGGATGTATGGGGGAAGAATGTTGTTTAAGGCTGGGCATTTATCTGGGTAGAATATTAATTTATGAGAGTTGGTTAGTTGGAGATAGTCTAGATGATTAGGGAGTTCTAACCAGTTTAGAGATTGTAGGGTAAGGCAGTGGTGTGTTGAGGTTTTAGATTTAGTAGCATATTTAGAGATCTTATTATAGCAAACTTCAAGTTTTGAGGAGTTGGAAGCAGACAGATTAGTTAGAAGGGGGGCTCCATATAGTAGAGGGGGTAGGAGGTAGGTAATTGCTAGGTTCAGCCTAGAGGAGTTTGAAAGAAATTGATTATTCCTATAGAACATACCTAACTTTTGGTGGGTTTTCTTTATGTTTTGGTGTATGTGGAGATCAAATTTAAGGTGTTCATCTATGGTGATGCCTAGGAGTTTTGCAGAAGGGACCACTTCAATAGCAGTGTTGGTTTGGCTTAGGACCATGAAAGCGTTTTTGTCACAGGAGGACATCTTGTTGGGGAGGAAAATTAGTATTTTAGATTTATTGGAGTTGAGGGAGAGATGGTTTTGGTGCATCCAGTTCTCTGTGGTGGAGCAAGCTATTTGTGTTTTGGTCAGTAGTTCGGGAATGTTAGAGGCGGTACAAACTAGGGTAGAGTCTTTGGCATATTGGATGACTGTAGTGTCGGGGATGGCAGGGTGAAGGTTATTTATAAAGATGTTGAAAAGCATGGGTCCGAGGATGGACCCTTGAGGAACGCCGGTAGGTGTAGACAAAAAGGAAGAGGTAGAGTTCTTCCATCTGACAGCTTGAGATCTGTCAGATAGGTAACTGGAGAACCAGGATAGAACATTAGGACAGAGATTAAGGTTGGCGAGATGAGAGAGAAGGTGTGTATGGGAGATGATGTTGAAGGCTTTCGATAGATCTAGCAGTACTGTGGATACAAGAAGTCCGGCATCTTGGGCTTGATTGACTGTTTCTAGGAAGGATATTAAGGCAGTTATGGTGCTGTGACCAGGATGGAAGCCATGCTGGGTGGGAGTTAGTAGATGATTCTGAGTTAAGTAGGGCAATAGTTGGTGGTGGACACATTTTTCTAGAATTTTAGATATTGGGGAGAGAATAGCAATGGGATGGAAGTTAGAAATAGTGGTTATTTTGCCTCCTTTGTGAAGAGGTAGAATGTAGGCAGAGCGCTAAAGTTTGGGAACGTAAGTCTCTTTCAAGGATCTGTTAATCAGAATACTAATTGGGAGGGCAATACCTTCGGCTGCGCATTTGAGGAAGGAGGAAGGTATGTTGTCAGGGGCATTAGAGCATGGCTTTAGTTTGGATAGTAGCTTTTTTATAAAAATGGTGGAAAATGGTTTGAATTGGAAGTTAATAGGACAGTTGTTAGGGTTGTTAGCAGTTGAGTAGAGGGAGTTGGGTGCATTACTGTTTGGGAATGTTTTGGTTAGCTTAGCTATGGATTCTGTAAAGAAAGTGTTGAAGTGAGAGCTAAGCTCCTTGTCAGTTAAACTAGGGTCAGGGCAGGAATTATTCTTTGTCCCAGGGTGGAGAAGGGAGTTAACAGATTTCCAGAATTGTTTTGGGTTGATATTATTGTTGGCCTGGAGTTTACTATAGTAGTTTTTTTTGTCCAGTGTGATTAATTTTTTTACTTGGTTGTGGAGTTGGGAGTATTGGAGGAAGGCGGAAGACAGTTTGTTTTTCTGATAAAGCTTCCAGGATTTGTCTCTGTGGCGCATGATTTGTTTAGTTTCTTTGGTCAGCCAAGGAGCAGAATTTGCTTTGATTTGTTTGTTTCTTAGAGGAGCTAGTGAGTTAAGAGTATCTAGGAAGATAGAGTTAAAGTGCTGCACAGCATTGTCAAGGGGGAAAGTGTTGAGGGTTTGCCAGTTAATTTGTTTAAAAGTGTTTGAGAAGATTGAGGGGTTGAAGTTGCTAAGGTTACGAATTTGAATGTATTGATGTTGGTATTGGGTTGAGTTAGTTGAGCGATGAATGAAGGCAGGGAGATGGTCGCTGAAGGTGTCAGGGATAGTGCCAGAGAGAATGATTTTATTTGGATGGGAGACAAGAATCCAATCTATGATGGACCCAGGGGGGTGTTTTTTGTTAGGACGAGTTGTAGAGTGGATTACTTGGGTGAAGTTGTAAAGGTTAATGGATAGGGGGGTATTGATTTTATTCCAGTCAATATTGACGTCACCTAGAATGTAGGTTTCATATTTTATTGCAGTTGAGGCCCAGTGAAGAATGTCCTCAAGGGTGGAGATGTTATCGCCTGGGGAGATATATAAGGAAATTATGCAGATATTTTTGCGTTTATTTAAGCGGAGGGCACTTGCTGTTATTTCAGAATTTTTGAATTGAGGGGTTGGGATTTGAAGAGGGATGAGAGAGAGAAGGTTAGAGTGGATTAGTGCAGAGCCTCCTCCTTTTTTATTTATGTGGTCACTTCTGAGGATATGGAAACCTGGAGGTAAGATTTCAGAGTCAATAATATGGGGTTTGAGCCAGGTTTCAGAGATGGCTAAGATGTCAGGTTGGTTGTGATTAATCCAAGATTGTAAATGGTGAGTTTTGTTGTTAAGGCTCTGGGCATTGATGGTGAAAACCTTAAGAGTGCTAAGAGAGGAGGCAGGAGAAGAAGGGGAAGGGGGGAAAGGGTTATTTGTAGTAGGGGAAGAAGGGGGTAGAGGGGAGGAGTTGTTTCTAGTCAGGCAGGGGCCAGGGTTAGGATGTATGTCTTCAGATAAGGCTAGGACATTACAGGTGATAAATTTAAGCCTTTTGGGTTTGTATAGGAGGAAGTTGTTTGGGGTTAGGAGAAGTTTAAATGAGAAAGTTTTTGTTGAGGTGGAGAAGAGCTTAGGATGGAAAAGGTGCAGTGAGTTGGGCTGAATAAGGGAGGAGGAGGATATGGAGTGGAAGTGAGAGATTGGAAAATGATGTAGGTGAGTGTAAGCAATAGTTTGAGAAGAAGGCAGGTATGGGGGAGATTTAGAAGAGTAAGAATTAGCATGGTGATGAGAAATTAGTAAGAAGAGAAGTGAGCTGGAGATTATGGGGGAATTGGGAGGGCATGTTTAGAATGGGTGGGATATGGGAAAGATAAATGTGTAGGAAGTTAATTTTTTAACAGAGGAGAAAAAGGTAAAGAAGTAGAGGGGGAGATATGAATTTGTAGACAGGGGAGGGGAAGAAAAAGTGAAGAGAGTATAGGAAAATTGGACTGGGAGGAGTAAGAGTGGGTGGGGAAATGTGATGAGGACTGAGACTGGTTAATTGAATATAGGAGGGAGGGGTAATGAGAAGAGGCGTATGATTGGTTAATTGATATGGGGGGAGGAGTATGTGGAGAATAAATGTAGAGGTGCTGGGGGTGGGTGGGAGTTGGGGGAATGGTAGGGGAGCGGAGTGAATCCGCAGGGCGAACTGAGCAGGAAGAGCCAAAGGTGGAGAAGGTGAGGAAGACAATCAGTAAGGAGTCAAAGGGTACATTTTTCTGGGAAGTGTAAGTGGTAGAAAGACTTAGAGAAATGGAGTATTGGGAAAATATACAGAGTAGAGACAGTGGGAAAGGTAAGAGGCTTTTTTTTTTTTTTTAAAGGAAAGAGAAGGGGGTGTTTTGAAGCAAGGAGTGTGTGGTTAGTCCTGGGACAGTAGTGAGGGAGAGAGCAGAGGAAAAGATGTCAGGGGGATATTGAGGGGAGATAAGTAGGGAGTAGGGACAGCAAGAAGGCAGAGGAGCACCACCTGGTGGCTAGCTAGTCTAATGCAGTAGAGAAACCGGGGAGAGAGAACAGGTAAAGGAAGGAGCGAGCTGTCGTGGTTCAGGATATGGAATATAAATAATTGAAGGGAGAGATAGGAATTCTTAAGCAGCAAAGAGAGGGGAGAGTATGGCTGCTGGCTAGCCTGGCACGGAAGCGCCCTGCGACCTATTAGAATCAAATTAGTTGCTACAAGGTGTTAGAGCAGTACACACACTTTACTTAAATCCTTGCTGTAAGGGAGCAGTAGGGCCTTTCAGTTTTGGTGGAAGTTTTCTTTTATCTGGTTCTAGGCAGTATATCTGGGGGGGGGTATGTTCAGGAGGTTAGGGCAGGACAGGCAGGAGCCCAAGTTTACTTAAATCCTTGCTGTGAGGGAGCAGAAGGGTTTACT